>NW_027452481.1:0-8998 GCF_964194025.1 Convolutriloba macropyga | reverse complement strand
TTTTGAGATAGGATTTTTAAGGCAATTTATCAATATAAAAGTTTATCTTTCCATTTTGCCTCATTTAATGAATCGATATTCACGTAGTTCTCGTGTTGGTAGTCAGATGTCTTTCTGATTTTTTGTTGCAAACTCTGATTTATGAAAAATTTTGTTGTAATTACAGTTGCAACACTTAGATCACTTTGATGCTGAGTTTACTGCAATCATTTTCCAACATTTTCTAGTCCTTATTCTCTTTTTCTGTCATATGACCGCACATGTATACTTAAATGGCCAGGGTGTATGATTATATTTAACAGAATGCGAAACTAAAATTAGAGGCGCATTAATAATAAATATTACCAAACGGTTGCTATCACGATCATGATGTTATGATGCAACTTCGAAGCGAACCCGAACTTTTGAAAAATTGGGATGGGGCTGTACGTTGTGGTAATTGCTTTAAATCAACCCTTGCAATTACATTAATTGCTTTACTTAGGATACGGGGTGACCATGTAGGCTGCTTTTTTGTTTCTTTTCTAGCCACTTCATTTAACCACAATTGAAAGAAATAAAAAAATGTAAAGTCGAGTGCAAACCGAGTGTTATCACGCTTTCAGAGTTTGAATTTATTCTTCGTTTGATAGCAACTTACAATAATAGTAATAATAAAAATAATAATCATAATAATACTAATAATAATAATAATAATAATAATAATAATAATAATAATAATATTAATAATAATAATAATAATAATAATAATAATAATAATAATAATAATAATAATAATAATAATAATAATAGTAATAATAATAATAATAATAATAATAATAATAATAATATTAATAATAATAATAATAATAATAATAATAATAATAAAAATAATAATAATAATAATAATAATAATAATACTAATAATAATAATAATAATAATAATAATAATAATAATAATAATAATAATAATAATAATAATAATAATAATAATAAAAATTATAATAGTAATTGTGGTACCAAGGTACCTATCTCCGAATGGAGACGAGAAACTAGTAACCAAGCACCTAAAAGTATTATCTATAAACTCTCTTAAACTATATGATAAATTTATATATTATAATCAAGTGTAGTACTTGATCATAGTGAAGCCACATTACTTTCTGTTCATCCTTACTGATAGTTATGAAGTGTTACGAAGTGCTAACATTATTCTGACAGGTATCTGTCTAGCACCTCTCATAGTGCAAATGCATAACAATGCAAAAGCGCAGTTCTGCCTTATCGTGTGTAACGTATAGTATTACTCTCATTCCAAGTGGAATTTACGATTGAATCGAAAAACAGTTTTCTCGCTCACCACATGGCGCAGTCAACACTAAAATCTCCAATTGGAGTCCCGTTATTCTGGGAAACAGGAGCAAACCCGAATCAAGAATGGGCCCAATGGTTCTCAACATTTAAGCTAGCCGTCATGGCAAAAGAAAATCTCAAAGTTGACAAATTGTTGAGAACGAAACCAACACCTGCCGACTTATTCTATCCGGCAATGCCAAGTCTAGAGGAACAACGACCAAACGAAACAGAGGAAGAGTTAAGAAAGAGAGATATAAGGAATCAGAGAAGAAAAATTGACTGGGAGAATGAATGCAAGACGATAGAATTTAGAGGATGATATGTGGATAGATACCCGTGGGACGAGGCGGACACGAAAATCAAAAGTTTATTATATCTTTCAATCGGCCAAGAAGGGACACGACAATACCATCAAAATAATCCTCACACAAACATAGACACATGTAGCACGTATGAATTTGCACACGAACTAAGCATCACTTTCACTAAGCCCAGAAACACGACATACGACAGATTCCAAATCATCAACGCAAGACAAGAGCCACACGAGTCATTAGAAACATTCTATAGTAGACTTCGAGAACTGGGAGCAAAGGCAGCATTTGGGGGTGTAGAACAGGACCTAGTGAAAGACTTCTTTATCGGCAAAATGAATAATACAGCCATACAAATGGAACTCCTCTCGGAGATGAGAACACCTGCACAAGCACTCAACTATGCACTTGCAAGAGAACGAGGACAACAAAACCAAAAAGAAATATTGAGAGGGAATAACTCCACATGGAACACTACGGTTGCACACTTATCAGCACGCAAAACAAAGCCAGCAATTCTTCCAACACCACAAAACACAAAACAATATCCACAATGCTGGAGATGCGGAGGATCATTCACACCAAACCACAACAACAACTGTCCAGCAAGAATCTCACAATGCAATATATGCAAAAAACAAGGACACTTCGCAAAAATGTGCCGTTCACAGATACCATCACTGCCCAAAAACAGAGGACAGTATCAACAAAGACAATTTCAACAAACAAGAAATGTCAAAAACATCATCGAGGAAGAGGAAGAAACTATTGCACCACCACTAAAAGAAGAGGAAGAGGAAGAAACAATTGACCCAGAACAAACAATGTATATAACAGAACTTATGGAGGATTGGAATAAAATTAACCTGATAGAAAGAGATTTTAAAGAAACAAAAAACTGTGACATAAACAACCGAACTCCACATGGAGAAATTCTCATCCAAACAACCATAAACAAAACACACAAATTAGACTGGCTCGCAGATACAGGATCCCCACGGAGCTTCATTGACATCAAAACAGCTAATGAAATTTTACAAAACAACAACAAGATAAACATGGAACCATACAACGGACAAACGAAATTCAAATGTTTTAACAACCAAGACATACCCATCATAGGACAAATCCACATGGAACTACATTCAGGATCCTGGACAGCAAAAAACTGCAACATACTAGTGGTAAAACACGGCTCACAAAACCTGATGGGAAGGGACATCCTTGCAAAATTGGGACTAACTCTAACACAACAACAAAATGAAGGTAAGAAAATCCTTAACATCAACGAAAACATTATCGAACAAAACATAACAAAATGGATATTCAAAAAATATCCACACCTTTGCACAAGACTTGGTAGAAGTAAAAATCATATCGCAAAATCAATCATGAAACAAGAAAAAACACCAACACAACACAAGGGAAGAAGAGTACCATACCACTACATCTAGTCGAAAAAGTGGAAAACGAACTACAAAAACTAATAGAAGATAAACAGATTATCCGTCTGGAGAAATGCCCAGATGACTTATACATAAGTCCAGTAGTAATAACAGTAAAAAAGGACAAATCAATAAAAATAGCACTAGATTCAAAAGAGCTAAACAAAGCAATTCACAAAAACAAATACCAAATGCAAAGTTTTGATCACCTAACTGACTCATTAGCAATGCAAATAGCATCAAACAAAAACAATGAAGGACCATGGTGGTTTAGTAAAATCGACCTGAAATACGCTTACAGTCAAATACCATTAGACGATAGCATCGCTGAACACTGCAACTTCAACATTCTAGGAGGGAAAGCAACAGGAACTTACAGGTTCATAAACGGCTTCTACGGATTAACAGATATGCCGGCTACATTCCAAAAAACTATAGACAAAACGCTAGAAGGTTGCAAAAACTACTTCGCATTCTTAGATGACATACTAATCGCAACAAAAGGAAAGCTAAAAGAACACGAAGAAACATTAGATATAATACTAGACCGACTAAACAAAGAAGGATTAGCAATTAGCTTACAAAAATGCAAGTTCGCAAAACAAGAAATCGAATGGCTCGGATTCAAAATAACTCCACATGGAGTAACACCACTAATAACCAAAACGGAAGCATTACAAAAACTAGATATACCGAAAACTCTAAAACAACTGAGATCATTTATGGGTAGCATCCACCACCCAATTAAATTTATTCCACACCTAGCCGAAATATCAGAACCATTACGCCCGTTATTAAAAAAGGAAAACGTCACAGCATCGAATAAATTAAAATGGGAAGAAAAACATACAAAAACATTCGAAAACAAAATACAAATAGCAAAAATCGTAGAAAACAAACATTTCGATGTTGACAAAGACACAAGAGTTAAATGCGATGCAAGTAAATTAGGATTAGGGGCAACACTAGAGCAGAAAACAGACAATATATGGCACACCACCGCATTGGCAAGCCGATTCCTAAATACAGTAGAACAAAGATACAGTACAAACGAATTAGAACTACTAGCAGTAGTCTGGTCTCTTGAACATTTCAAACATTACCTACAAGGATCGGAGTTCACACTCCAAACGGATCACCAGGCTTTACTGACAGCACTAAAAGAAAACAGAGGAAACAAAACCTACCAAAGTAGACTTACTCGGTGGGTTGATAGATTACTACCATTCAATTTTAATATAGAACATATCCCAGGTAAACAAATGGGATTCGCAGATTATTTCAGTCGAAATCCAAATGGAATAGCAATCCCACCATCCGCAGAAGATACATATTTCATAATAAATCAGATAAACGACTTTAAATTTACATTAATTAAGAACACATTACGCAACAATACCAGCAATAAACATAACAACAATGACGTCATTAATCATTCTCAACACAAGCACCATACAAAACACGCTTTTTGCCATTCTCGCCTTAGAAAACAGTCGCCAAATTTAACACGCTATTCAAATTCACAATTTCTCCAAACGGAACAAATTAACTCAGTCAAATTAAAACATAATCAAATTAGCTCCTTATCTATTCCTTCAAAAAACTTTATAAAAACATCTACAAATTTTCATTATACAAATCAATTTATTAACGCGATCACTAGAAATAGACCACATATTGAAACGGCGAATAGACCCATTATTAGAAGAAACAGAGCACCTAACAAAAGAAAACCAACTCCACACAAGATGGACAACCTAACAACAAGACCACCTCTTATTACAATTAGTACCCAAACGGAGGACATTGACAACACAGGCAAAGGACGAGACCCAATACAACCAGAACTCCACCCACAAATCTTTCCCCTCAGCAATAGTGAAACAAAACCCGACTATAGGAAACACCTTTCGCAAGTATTTGGAGAAGAATTCCTCGCGGAGGCAACGCGACAGGACAGAACACTAACACCCATCATGAAAATGATTAAGGAGAAAGATTGGGAGGCACTAAGGAAGTCCAACAAATATTTCTACTCACTGCCAAAAGACCTATCCATAACAACATCAGGATGCATGCTTTACGACAACAAATTAGTAATACCACGAAGCCTAAAACAATTTGTCATCGACGCAATACACCAAACGCACCCGGGTCAAGCAGGAATGCTAACTTTAGGAAATTTAATTTGGTTTCCCTGCATACATCGCAGCCTAACCTCGAACGCCCAAGCATGCGAAGAATGTACAAGACAAGGTAAAAATCTAAAACCTATAATACCTAAGCAAAAGTTAGGAAAACTCCCACATTTGGAAGAACCAAATGAAGAACTCCAAATGGATTTCGCAGGCCCCATCCCATTTAGAAATCACACAGACAACTACTATATTTTAGTATCAGTGGATAGATACTCTAGATTCCCAACTGCCCAAGTCTTTAAAAACTGCGACGCATCAACAGCAATAGAATATCTAGAAGAATACTGTAAGTTCCACGGTATACCACGGTCATTAAGGTGCGACCAAGCACAAGCATTTAAGTCTAGAGACTTTAACATACATTGCAAGAACAATAACATAAAACTCATCCTAGCTCCAGCTGGAGATCATAGAGCAACGGGCATGGTCGAACGCCTTATTCAAACAACAAAACGAAAATTAGGTGTAATGGCTATAGATCCATTATGGTCATCAGAAGATATCACAACAATTGTATCAAATATTATTCAAAATATCAGATTAATTCCAAACAGAATAACAAAAATAACCCCATTCGAAGCACACTTCGGTAGGAAACCAAACACTGCATTATCAAATATAGTAACAAAACCAAACAAACAAAACTTATCTTACAAAAAGATAAAACATTTCGCTTCAGATCGCAAACTACTCAAGCAGCCAGTTCTGTCTCCTGCAACAATCTGGGACATGGATCAGGACTCGGAGCCAGAACATAACATACAGTATAGAGAAGATGCGAAGAAAGGAACAAGACCAGAGGTAAACATCGCATCAGAAAGCGACGACTCCGAGAATGCGCCGCTGCTTAGCCCCACGCGCACCCCGGGTAAGATAATACCTTCTCAACTTGAAGTCACATTCGGAGACAAAACTACAACACTAATATACGGTAAAAAACAAGTAGCACGAAAATCCATAGCACGGAAAGCACCTGAACCACGGGGAACACTAAAACCACAATGGAACATATTTGAAAGTGGCACAATCACAAATTATTCACCACACACAATCACACTGGACACTAACAATAGAAAAAACACAGTCATTAGAAAAAGGGACTTAGCAATAGTAACACAACCACTGACACCACACCAAAGACAACCATCACCACCAAAAAGATTAATACACATGGTAGCATGCAAATCACTAAGAGAATACAACAATAACAAAGAAAAAATTAAAAAATTCTGTTTAGAAGAAAAGGGACAAATGAAGCAAAGACAGGAGCAATTGAAACAGGGAACAAGCACCGCAACAACTTCGGCTCCAAGCGGAGAAAACCTTTACAGGCACGAACAAATAGTTTCGATCGCGAAAAAGAAGCAAAGAAACAACAGCAGAAGAGAAGAACAAATAAGGCACAAGAGACGCCTGCAAGGAAACAACAACTACAAAAACAGCAAGAAAAACATCAATTCACACCGCGCAGAAACAAAAGACACGTGATGCCTCAGAAAGAGAAACGAAAAGAAAAACCAAGCTCAAGCGACATATTCCGAACGAAGTCAAGGGCAGCAGCATTACATCAATCACAACTCCATATGGAGAAACACAATCGATCTTTTATCAAAGTCAACGAACAAGAATTATTAAAATCCCCAACAATTGAATGCATAACCATCTCGGACTCCACTGAAAATAGCCCAATAAAAGTGTTTACATCAGACAACAAATACGACTTTATGATCACATCACCGAACAGCCCCGAAATACCCCCAAAATTCGAGTCAAAAATTTCAACTCCAAAGTTGGACAAAGCGGTCGGAAAAATACAAAACTAAAGGCATCCCCTAAGTTCAGCAGCTCGCCAATCCTAAACATAACAACTCCCCATGGAGAGACATCGGAAAAGGAGAAACAGAGCAGCTCGAAAGCCATCACCAATCCAGCACCGGCACCGAAGATCAACCAAATCGAGAATGAAGAAAATAAACCCACGACAGAAGGTATCTTGGTAAACGAACGTAACGAAGAACATTACAATGCATCACCATCGCCAGCAAAGAGTTCGATATCGGATATCAAACCAAGCGACTTCTACGAGGAAGAATTACACAAGTGAAATTCTTCACAGTGGCCGGGGGAGTGTGGTACCAAGGTACCTATCTCCGAATGGAGACGAGAAACTAGTAACCAAGCACCTAAAAGTATTAACTATAAACTCTCTTAAACTATATGATAAATTTATATATATTATAATCAAGTGTAGTACTTGATCATAGTGAAGCCACATTACTTTCTGTTCATCCTTACTGATAGTTATGAAGTGTTACGAAGTGCTAACATTATTCTGACAGGTATCTGTCTAGCACCTCTCATAGTGCAAATGCATAACAATGCAAAAGCGCAGTTCTGCCTTATTGTGTGTAACGTATAGTATTACTCTCATTCCAAGTGGAATTTACGATTGAATCGAAAAACAGTTTTCTCGCTCACCACAATTATTATTATTAATATTATTATTATTATTATTAATATTATTTTTATTACCATTATTATTCTTATTATTATTATTATTATTATTATTATTAGTATAATTATTATTATTAATATTATTATTATTATTATTATTATTATTATTATTATTATTATTATTATTATTATTATTATTATTATTATTATTACTATCATTATTATTATTATTATTATTATTATTATTATTATTATTATTATTATTATTATTATTATTATTATTATTATTATTATTATTATTATTATTATTATTATTATTATTACTATTATTATTATTATTATTATTATTATTATTATTATTATTATTATTATTATTATTATTATTAGTATAATTATTATTATTATTAATATTATTTTTATTATTATTATTATTATTATTATTATTATTAATATTATTATTATTATTATTATTATTATTATTATTATTATTATTATTATTATTATTATTATTATTATTATTGTTCTTATTATTATTATTATTAGTTTTATTATTATTATTATTGTTATTATTATTATTATTATTATTATTAATATTATTATTATTATTATTATTATTATTATTTTTATTTTTTTTTATTATTATTATTATTATTATTATTATTATTATTATTATTATTATTATTATTATTATTATTATTATCATTAATAATAATAATAATATTATTATTTTTATTATTACAATTCAAAAAATTTGAATTGTATTGGGGCGCTGTCTATTTTTTTAAGATCTGTTCGCACATATTCATGACTTTCGAAGTCAAATTGGAGTAGTGATTTTGGTCACGCCGCAACAGGAAGTGGAGCAAAAAAGCGAGTGGAGTGAGAAGACGGTATTTGAACAAAAATTCGCTTTCTCGCTAGTGGTTTTTTGTTCACATGCGGCAATTTCACTTTGATTTTTACTGTTTTTTTTTTCAATTTTTTGGTTAGGATTTTTTTCTAAATGGTTTTCCCAATCCATTCATAGTGCGTTCTAGGTCTAGTTTTCTGTTTAGTCAATGAAAATTCTTTGAATTGTAGGTCAGGACTTGTCCTGTTATGTTTATTATTATTATTATTATTATTATTATTATTATTATTATTATTATTATTATTATTATTATTATTATTATTAATATTCTTATTATTATTACTATCATTATTATTATTATTATTTATATTATTATTATTACTATTATTATTATTATTATTA
>NW_027452480.1:0-31452 GCF_964194025.1 Convolutriloba macropyga | reverse complement strand
GGAGGTTTCTTTGAATTATGGACGACAGACAAAATGACTCCGATGATCGGAAGCTGAGCCGATTCACTAAAAAGTAAGTCATTTAATCTACTTGAAAAATTATTTTTAAAAATCTTCACTCTCTTGTGAACAAAACGAAAGTCTTTTAAAGCCGATTGAAGGAATTTATTCGTCATTTAATAAAGTCCGCCTTCTTTTTTAATACAGCTCAAGTTGAAAAGTCAAAAGCAAAAAATGGAAAATTGTTGAGAGGCAAAATGTTTTTGCTACTATATAGATTACTGTTTATTTTTTTGCAACCTGAATTTCTATCGTCAAAATTAATGAGCTTCTGCAATGCTTTATCACAGTTCAAAATTTAAATTTTCAATGACTTCAATTCGCTTTCAATTAAATTTTAATTACGTTGATCTAAAAATTTGCAATGCAACTGCTAAAAGTACCTAAAGCGAATTGAGGACATTGGAATTTTAAATTTTGAATTGCGACAAAGCATTGCAAAAACTCATTAATTCTGACGACAGAAATGCAGGTTGCAAAAAATTAAACCGTAATCTGTATAGTTGCCGAAACATTTTGTACTTTTAGCTCGAAAAACAGTACTTCAAGGTCTGCGTTGGGGGGGGGGGGGGGGATTTTAGGTCTGCGAAATTTTATAGCAAGCGCAACATAAACGTACCGAGCAGTCAACAAAAGAAACTGCACCGCCATTTAGATGCAGAAAAATAAATAAAAAACAGTATAGGTAGTGGGTATTTTCATTTTTTTAATCTGTGAAATGTAAATTCAAAATTTTATAGCCATAACAAAAGTTTGGTTAAACATTTACATTTAACAATCACTTTAAAACATATGAAAATTTTGGATCTAAAACCTTGTACTTGTTTACCTGTTTTGAACGAGGACCTCAATGAGGTTAGCTTACAGAACCGCAGAGACGAAAAATGTAGTAAACTGAATAAAATATATGATGAGCCCACTAATGTCCGATGAGGATTCAATTTGGCCTTAAATGTTCACACTAGGTGTCATATTTGTTTGCAGCTTCAATATGCAAAGCTCATAATTCATTTTTTACTCTTATTGTTCTAATTTCCATTTTTTACTCGCATTTTTGAGTTTCGTTTTTCAAGCTTGTCTGTAAGTTGATTTCGGATTTTGGATCAAATTTAATGTGCTTAGATCAAATTTTGTTTGTTTATTTTTCAACTTGACTTGGTGAAGATAGCAAATCTGATCACACGTCAGTTTTCAACAAAATGTTGGCGTGTTTTAGGGCTTTTCTTAACTGTAATATCTCCATAACTGTTATCGAGTTATGTAACCAGAGTTCACAATTTATATGTGAATTCTGGTTATTTTTGTGTGCGCAAAATGTTGAGCTCGCAGCGGCTTTAAATTTTTTAAAAAAAACTCCGAGGTCTGAAAATGGCAAACAAAAATTTTCCAAATAAAACCAAATTAATTTCATTAGGTTTTTTTGTAATGACTATCGAGATAGGAAGTAAAATACTCAGGCTGGTTTTTGAGGAAATGCGTCATCCTAAATGTTTTACAAGTTTTGCTTGTCAGACCTTTCATTTCTTAATATCACCCTAAATTTAAGTTAGAAACTGCAAACAACTGCATCAATACTACCCTATAAGATTACCAATTTTGAACCAGAACCTGCTCTTTTAGGAACTTAAGCGCCATGCAGTGTAAAAACTTAATGAATGATACCTTCTTCTTAGAGGCTTCCTCAAATTGTTCCACTGTCCTAAACACCAACGATACTTGAAGAACCGAAACAGGCAGGTAGTTATTTGCATGTAAAAAAGGCACAAATGATAATTGTTCCAACATTTTTTCAAAGTGGCGGAATATATATGAGAGGCTGGCTTCTCGTCTTCAGTCAAAATTTATCGTATGCGCTTCGTAGAGGGAGAAAAAAGAAAAGCGCCACATTGAAACCTTCGGGATCTAGTTTTTATTTATATAAACAAATATCAGAAACTTAGAAAATGGGAACACTTTTTAAAACTTCTAAGGAAAAAATGAAAAGGGAGAAAACATCGCTCGGTGGGGGGGGGCTGACGTATCGTAGTTGAAATTTAACACAAACAGAGAAATTTGTAGCAAAATTAGTCAGATCAAACGCAGTTTTAATTGTCAATAGTAAATCTTTAGAGTTTATTGCCAAAAAATTGAAAATTTATTTGATCTGCCCACAAAAAAAGTAATATTTCTTTCTTATTCTCAATATACCGTTTGAAAACTTTTTTATCCTTCTCACTGTTTTCCGCTGATTAAGAACTAATCTAGGAACCAATGTTTCACTTTATCAACCAGATTTTTTTTAATGTGTACACTTCAGAGCATTCAGAGCTCTCAAAGTAGCCAAGTTCAACTTTGAAAATGTAAAACTGAAAGCAGAAAGACAAATTCTTTTCAAAAATCTGAAATTTTTTTTGCAAAATTTTCTTTTATTTTCATTAAAAGTAACCATTTCAAGATTTAATGTCCCAGTTTCACGGAACGAATATCAAATCATCCAAATTCATTTGCAAAATGTGAAGACGAACTTCTTTTCAGATTTTTTCAGTTGTTTTCCTTATACTTTTAGAGCCAATCGTTCGAACTAACATACTATGGTAAAATGATATACAGACCAATTTGAGGGTAACAGTTTACGAACGGCTTGGTTGAAAAACTTAATACGCATATTCATATTGTTTCCAAATTAGATAAACAATGTTCTTCACTTCTCTTTATGTTGAAATTAGCCATCGAACCTATCTTTTCTTGTGGATTTTTCTGAAGATTGAAAAAGTGAATAACTGTGTGATATAACAAACGAGGAATGTTTCTGAAAGACGAAACGAATTCTTTTTAGTTCACCTAACAATTTATAATAATTTCAATTTCCTTGAAAACACTCCAAGGAGTGAAAAAGTCAAACCGTAGAATTTACATTTAATAATCATTTTTCTCTGTAGTACTAAATAGAAGCCTACATGGACCGCTTTTCGCCATTCTGTACTTGAAACAGACAACTAAAGCCGAGTCCAAAAACTGTCAGAAGTCTAAAAAATTAGAAATATTTATTAACATTTGCTTCAAGTTTATTTTTTAAATATTTTCAGGTAAAAAAAATTTCTTTTTCAAATCTAGCTGGTTAAAAAATCCACAACAATTTTAAAAATAATTTGGCTCATTGTGCTCATGAATCATCAAAAAAGACAAAACTTTTGCATAGATTTCAAAAAATTTCATTTCGAATTTTAGAGTCCTTTTTAAAATTAGCAAGAAAAGTGCCCCAAGAAGTCCATTTCTAGTTTTTAGGATAAGAAAAAAAGAGTTAATTGATCGGTGACAAAACTATGATCGAAGATAATTCGCTAAAAACAAACTTTAGAAAAAGATTTTTTTCGGGTTTTTAATTTGTCTGTTTTTGTTTGTGGCTGTGTGTGTGTGATTATTGTAAATGTGCGGGTGTAATTGTATAAGTGCGTGTGTTTTTAATGGTTTATGTATTTGTGAGTAAGAAAGTGAGCGAGAGGGAGAGAAAGATTGATTTAGTCTGCTAGAGTTAGTTTTTTTAAATGTTAGACACAGACAGAGGCAGAGTGCAAAAATTGTCCAAAAATTTAACAAAAAAATTCTCATTAATTAGCACAAGTTGCGGTTTTGGCGTCGGGTGTTTATACTTGTGTGCTTCTGCTTATATGTGTTTGCATGCGCTTGTTTGGGTCCATCTATGTATATGTGTATGAGAGTGTAATTTCTTTTGTATATGTGTGTAAGAGAAAGAAAGAAAGAGAAAGACAGAGTTAGTTCCTTTTAGTGCTAGACACATGTAGAGGCAGCGTGCAAAAACTTTCAACCTTATAAATTCATAAAAATGACTTAATATTTGGTACAAGGTGTTATTTTAAAAGTTTAGAAACAAAAATTTGTTATACTACTCTTTGTTTAACACATCTGCCAGATTTGAAAAATTTAATTGTTTCATCATGATCATGAAACATCAAAATTGAGAAAAACAATTCGCTTTGGAGTTCAGTGCCAAAATTACATTTACCAATACAATTGCCTCAAGCAATACAAACCCAGTTACTAACAAAAACAAAGCAGAAGTAAATGAACGTTGACCAACCTTGAGTAAATATCAATTGCCAAAAAGAAAATTTTGATAATGTTTTATTTGGTCTTAAGGTTTGTATTTGTGTGCTGGTTTTTGTGTGTGTGCTGTGTGTGATGTGTTTGCTTGTAGGTACAATTTGAAGTACATTTTCTTTCCACAACTGGTTTGCTTTCTCAGTCTACAATGGATAAAACAAGATTCAAGCTACTAACCTACACAGGAAATGCACAGGACTTTACAATCTGTAGCTCAAGATTTGTGGCGATAACACAGACGGACAGGCAGTACAAATCACTTTGAAGACAGAAGGGCAACTCAATGAGCCTGCACCACTGGCCAATGGGGCAAACAATGAGGAGAAGAAGAACGACAAAGCGCTGAAGGATGCATATGAGAAGAAAGTTGCTCACATTAAACAGAAAAAAAACAACATGTGGTGCATCCTTGCACGGACTCTGGATTCAAAAAACACCCAACTGATGAGACATCACTGTGTGCCAGATGAAGGCATAGGAGATGGAGCACAGGCTTGGGGTTTTTGCAAGAGGGCTTTCAGAGTGGAAACGCCGATTGTGGTGATGTTAGTAGCACCGCGGGCTCGATTGCATTGCGGGGATTCCGAGGATTTGCACAGCGTCTTCGACAGAGGAGAGGAGTTCCTCACAAGGTTTCAAGAACCAGGGGAAGAAGTCTCGGAGACACTCTTCTTCGCCTCGGTCCTCAATGAATCGTGTGCCAAGGAAGTATAAAATTCTATTACACATAAAAGCTCAAACACAGCAATGAACTTCACAGAGTTGAGGGAAAGGTTGGAGAAATTCCATCGGAGCACAACACGGACGCACAAAGAACAAAATGTTCAATGGCACTTGCAGTGAAGCGTAACTTCATGAAGGGACCGCCGGAGGAAGCAGACAGCGCAATAAAGCAATTTCGGTGAGAACAGTCACCTAGACAAGGTATGCGGTAGACAAAAAGGAGACATTCAAGAGTCAGTGGTGAGGGGTCCAAAATAGGGAACAGCAGATAAAAGATATTGAGCGGCTCTTACCCAGTGGAAGACAGCAGACATTTTAGTGGAAACTGGTCTTACAGATGAGACAACGACAAAGATGGATGCGTTTTTGGATTGTTCCCATTAAACCAGTGGTCGGAAATCCCAACGGATAGGCTTCTGGAGAGGTGGGCAGAGGCCGTTTGAAGATCAGTCTACCCACAAACAGAGAGAAATTCTAATTAGAACAAAAGAATGTTTTATATGCGCCTGACTATTCTTCAAACCTCCTATGAGTCCCAAAAGGCACGCAGTGAGGAAATAGTTTCAATATCGAGAAAAGAAACAGCAGCATGAAACTCCAGAAGAAAACTCGGGTAAACGTATCTCAAGAAAACATTTTGGTGTACTTTTCCTGCAGCGTTCTAGAGTTCAAGACGAGTTCCAACAGCGTGAGACTTGACAGTGTAAGTAAACTGGCACAAACAATTGGATCATTTCAATCAAACGGACGTGGTCAGAAACGCACCAGAGACAGTGCCGGAATTTGAAGATTTTTTCACAGACGTGTTGGGACCATTCAGAGTAAAGTCACTATCAGGGTTCCAAATCTACATTGTGCTTGTAGACCCGTACACAAAATTTGTATTTTTTTGAACTTGCTTAAAGCAACGAGTGAAACACTGGCCAGCCTGCAGAAGTTTGTTCTCTGTGTGTGGACTCTCAAGAAACAGACAAGGCAATGCAAAGGAGTTTTTTTAGAGCAGTTCAAGAGACGCTGTTTAGACGCAAGTATTCTACAGGAGAAGACCGCTCTAGAGACGTCCAGACAGAACAAGGTAGCTGACAGGTGCAACAGGATATTGCTGAAGATGGCAAGGCGTTCGCTCATTGAAGATGATGTGAGGAGTAGCAATTTTGAAAAAAGCAAGGATCATGATTTTTGCTGTGAGACGAGGAGAAGAGTGATGCCCAGCACATACTGTGCAAGTTATGAAATCAAAGCTTTAAATTAGTAAAAAATCTATTTTGGTTGAGTGTGTTCATGAAGGAGGAAGACATCGATGTCAGTGAACTTGAGCCCGAAGCATTGCAAGGATAGTGTGAGAAACAGACTGAGGATGTCAATGGAAACCTCGTGTTCATACCCATTTAACTCAAGTTGATGACAATTTGAGTTGTAATCATCAAAGACTCTGACTTGAGCTGAATCTCTGTCAAAAACAAGACGGTTGAACTACTAGATGAGGGGTCTGGGCAAGTGGGGATCTCGCATCAGGATGACGACCATGACGACGATTGCAACAAACATAAAGAGATGGCACCTCTGCTTCAATAAAAGGGGAGTGCGACGACGCAGAGAGCGTTAAAACTGAAGAAACAACATTGAGACAAGATTGCTCTGATGTTGAGGAGGAAACTTTAGATTCGGAATCTACTCCAAAAAGAGAGAGTCTCAGAGACTCAGAGTCACAGGAAAAGAGTGTCACAGAAGACATCTCGCATTCAGTGACAGTTGGTTTCAATGAAGATCCATTGGAGCATGAGGACAGAGCACAGCCCAGACATAAGGTAAGAGCAAGAATGTTCCAGAATTTTTTTGGAGGAGTTAGAATCAATCTTGTTGTAACCAAGGATGACTATATAGAGTCAAAAGCAGACAGCAAAGCCAAAAAACGTGACGATTGAGACGAAGGAACAACTCAAGGCATTCCAAGACAATGAGACTGGGGACCCAGTCAGACCACCCACAGACAGTGACGTCAGATTGGATAAATTGGTCTGCAACTTGATATTGGGACCCAGTGGTCAAGTCGACAGTTACAAATCACGTTTTGTAGCAAAGGGATTGAAACAAAGAACTGACAGAACCAATTTTAGACTTGTGGGCCAACTTGTAAGCCAGAGACATTAAGGAACTACTTCAACTATCAGCGAAGCACGGCCATGTGATGCACTAGTTTGATGTCAAGACGGATTTAATGCACTCGACAATAGACAAGAAAGTGTATCTGGCAGAGCCACAAGAGTTTGTGGAAGGAGGATCAGATGGAGAGCGAATAGTTTTTTGATTGAAAAAATCAATCTAAGGTTTATATCAAGCTGCCAACAATTGGTACAAGGAGTTGGCGAATATCCTACGGAGACAGAGGTTCACCAAAAGCAGGAACGATCATTGCTTGGTCACGAGAGAAGAGGCAGATGGTCACACTGTCATTTTGGTATGGTTGACGACATCATAGTAGCATCAACAAGCATGACCGTAATCACCGATGTCAAGAAAGTACAGGAAGCAGTCAGAACCCACTATGAGCGCCACATAGAAAAATACTCGAGTGGTTTCAAAAAGATCAACGCAAATTGTCAAGGACTCCAGCTAATTATCAATGAGAAATTCAGCCAGCACAGAACGAAGACGAGGATGTGAATCGGAAGATTTACAGAAGCTTGCTTGGATCACTTGGATCAACACTGGCTGTTCGTAAAACAACTTCTTGGATTTCTTCAAAGTTCGAAAGGTTTATTGCACAAAAAAGGCTGGTTATCATTTAGTGGAAGAAAATGATGCAGACTAGTCTGGTGATGTGAACTACAGAAAATCAACGACGGGCTCCCAGTTCAAGCTCAATGGACGTGGAGCCACACTAAGCTGGGATGTCAAAAAGCAGGCTACATGTGCTCTTCAGAGGCAGAATACCAGGGCAAGGCAGCAGAAGTTCAGGGAGCACTGTACTTTAAGCAACTTCTAGACGAATTTGGCATCCAACAGAAATATCCATTAGCAATTGGAGAGAACAAGCAAAGTTGTATCAGACTTTGCCAAAACGCAGTCGTGCACAAAAGAAGTAAACATATGGGGACAATTTTTTACTTCATTCGGGAAAAAACGGAAGAAGGGACTAATTCAATTCACGCAGTGCCTATTGAAAATTGGCTGCGGATATCTTTTCGAAAGTGTTAGCCGTATTGAAGGTGGGAACATTCAGAACGCTTTTGATGAGAGCAGACTCTACGCAATCAGCTCAAATCTCAGTGGGGCTGTTAAAATTTCCATTAAACTGTAGTCGTAATCTTATTTTGATACAGAAAGTTTAACTTACCAGCTTAATCAGACAAGAGCAGATTTCTTCAAATTACTAATTTAATATGTATGAATTTTCAAAAAGTTGTGCTCTGAATCAATACTCGAATCAAACTAACGAATTCAGTTAGTTAATATTAGAGTTAGATTTTTTGATGTAAAATCTTTGCAACATGCCTTGAATGTTTATGATACCATCAGAAATATGAATGAATTTGTAAAAAGTTTCAAATGCATTCCATATATGGTATCCTTTACGACTGATTTCTGTGAATTTTGCGGAAGTAAATCACAATGAGTATCCTTTGCTACCCCCACTATAAATCTTGGTGCTAATATTTTTTTTGTATCATCATTTTTTCGAACTGAAAATGGCTAAATATATAGCTGATTTTGGAGTTTTTCTTCATCCCTATGTCCAAATCACCATCTTGATCTAATAATCAAATCTCTCCTTAAATCTCTAAACTCTACTGTAGAATGTCATTTTGTTGTTCTCTCATTTTTGAGAAATTAATTTTTACTTAGTTGAAAACGCTTTTCTCTCCGCCTGCGAAAGTTCATAACCCAACAATTTTGACAAATGATGGCAGATTGTATTGTTATTGCTGATCAATTCTGTTAACACTCCAGGACTACATACAATTTGACACTTAATTTTTTCTTCTATGAGTTACTTCTATTAGAGACACTGGATATCAAGTGTTTGGTTTGTAAACGTTAGCCAGAATCCTCGACTCACTGCGACAAAATTATTAAGTTACCAAAATTCGACATCCCACCATATGTTACCTATGTTACCTAGAGAGTGTAATAATTATATATAAAAATCTGACAATATGAGTGACAGGAAATTAAAAGGTTTAAACAAAAGTTTGGTCTGATACATTTTTGAAAATTTTGAAACATTTTCGAGAATCTAATGGATATAGTGGAGAAAACGCACGCAGTCAAACATTCTTTTTCACCAAAATTTACTGGCCTTGAAACTAGCTATGCAACAACTGAGCATAAGGCGAGCTAGCATCCACCTAATAATTTTATTATACTGGAAAAAGGCTGCTCATTTGTTGGTTAATATAAAAACTGGAGCAGTATTTTCCGACATTCTTAATAGATCTGGACAATTCTTGATAATTCTTGATATTTCTTGCTGAATATTTTTTCATTTCCTGCTATATCTTGTTTTCGGGTGCTATTGAGTTTTTAATGCTTGATAAATCTTGCTATGTCATGGTTAGTCTGTCTTGGAACTTGCCAAGATCTTTTTTCTTGACAGCCATCTTTTTTCTTGATGTTTTCTTGGATAAGTACCATGGCAAGATTTCGGCAACTTTTACCAAGATTTTATATGTTTTTCTATCAAGATGTTTCAAGTTACATATCACTGGGTGACAACAATTGAGTTGTTTTGATGTTCACTGTTCATGTCAAGTACCAAGTGACGGCAAAACAATTAGCTAAAACTTGAAAACTCTAGTTAATCTTTGTGATTAATGGCAAAATTGCTTTCAATTTGTTGACTTTCAAGAAATAGATTTTAACTTTTGAACATTTGCACAAGAAACAAACTGTTGTGTTTTTCGGCGCAGAAAATAATTGCATACCTCCAAAAAATTGAAAACCTCCAAAATTTTTTTAAAGAACTGACACAACCGTTAAAAGTGTCTCTTCAATATGTTTCTAGAAGAAAATTTTCATCAGACAGAAAGCAGATGCCAATAAAAGCAACCTGCATATATTTGGGGATAATTGGGGATAATTGGGGTTAATTGGGCAATTTTCATATAATTTGATAATGAAGTTTTACTTGTGAGTTTAGGTTGCTTTCTCAATTTCTAAAAACAAGACGAATACGGAAATAAAATTTATAGTACACTGAGTCTTTAGCACCCTACATTCATCGACGAACCATTTTTGACATCTTTAGCTGTTACCATGTCAGAAGTGCTTTGTACGTGAGAAAATCAATTATTTAGCGGCTGTTCAACAACTTGTGTGGTCCTTAAACCGGTGACATCTATCCAAAATGGACACCGCCCAAGTTTTTTTTATCTGATGGGATAAAAAACTGTCGGTAGACAAAAGCGCATTCAATTTCAATCAGACAAAACGACCATGAACGCTAGAGAAAGCAAGAAGATTTTTTTATCTGGACTGATAATAATACAGAACTTAGCCAGTGGGCAAAGCAATACAATTTATGTTCGGGATTGACTCAGCAAATAAACAGTTTAATAATTGATGACATTGCATCCCAACTTGATGCCCCACAAAACAACCCTTTTCTACCCCGGCAAAACCGAAAACCTGTAATAGGTATCTGTTTCTGAACATTATCACGAAAAACTAAAAATGACCAACGGAGACTGAACTGCGAAGAGATGGTGTGATCTATATCAATACGTGCCTATTCGCAATTTACGCCTTTACTATCTAAAGTGAAAAAGATACCACGCGATATAGCGAAGCGGATAGACGCAATTTTGCAGTCCGCGAGATCGGCAAATCTATCTGCAGCAGATATTAAACTAAATGAGCTCCCAGATCTTGAAACCATCAGCAGTGAACACATTCCCACTCTGTGGTTCATACCTGTAAATTTTCGGGTGAGAAGGTCAGAACTACTAGCGTGAGTGATCGAAGCTTTAATTTCACTTGCACGATTACTAGAAAAATGAAAAAAATTCTTTGCGATTAGCAATTGCATTTTACGCGCGTCTGCTCGCGGGGGTAAGAAAAACAAGCAGCAACAGGAGAAACAGTTGTTGAGCAGACTTGAGCGCTGGAAGTCAGGTGATTATGCTGCACTATGGTACAACGTGGCCTCAATAAAGCAGTCAAGTAAAACTAGCAACGAGTCAATAGATGTTTTAACAAACTGCGCGAAAGTTTATTGCCTGCAGGGGCAGCTTGGAAGGGCAGCGAAAGTTTTGTCTTCTGACGGCGTCGCACATGACAATGCTGCAAGGTTGAATGGACTTAAAAAACTCCACCCTAAAGAAAAATAAGCTGATCACCATTTTGATCAAGATGCTAACACAAACGCATATCATTTTGACGAGGCATAAGTATTCTTCCAAATCGAGTCGTTCATATTTACTGAAGCTAGGCCGTCAAAAATGTATACCGCATACCTGCTGCATGCAATAAATTGCGCTGCCCCTGACCAATCAAAGCGGGCAATCACGATTTTAAAGGCAATTTTCAAATTAGCCATCAGGGTTAAGCTCCCCGAACTCGTTGGTCCTTTACAATGCAGTGCAACACTAACTGCATTGAAAAAGTTGAAAAGTGGCGTCCATTCCCCTGCTGTTTGGGAGTCATTTGACGTCTTTTTGCTAAATGCATAGCTCGTGAACAGTTTCAGAAGCTGCTAAACTATTTGACACAAAATAATTGGGAGTAGCAGTCAAGGCTGGTAGTGAGCGCATAGTACATGCAACACGAATTTTCTTTGAGAAAATGCAGAAACAGTAAAATTCCACAAAAATGCAGATTGATTTCAAAAATACTTTCAATGCGGTAAAAAGGAGCAAGCTTTTGAAAGCAGTGGCTAATCTCTTACCTTGTGTTTCCCCTCTTTGCTGATCACAACACAGTCATTTGCATTTTAACAGCACATTTTTAAGTGGCCAAACGGGAGTACAAAATGAGGAATCTTTTGCGGCCCCAATTATTAGAGAAATTTAAACAAAATGATTAAATCTAGTGCAGCACAATTGGAACTTGGATGACAACCTCCTTGCCGGTACCCACCAACAAATCTGTACAGCATTGAATTTGTGGACTAGTTTGGGCAAAAGCTGCGGTTTAGAGCTTATAATAGAAAATTGTGAGCTTTGATCAGCAGTTGACTTGACTGCTATAGATAACAGGGTAAATAGATATAGCAATGAAAGACTTGAAGTATAGGGCGCAGCAATTTGCAATCCCAGCTTTGTTGCTGCATCTTTGAGAAAAAGAATCAACAAAATAGAAAAACATCTCAATAACCTGGCTTATCTAGACGACCCGTATTGTGCACTTGTTATCCGAAGCTGTCCCAGTGCCCAACAGATGGTATATTCCCGGCGATGTAAAACTCCTTCGGACGAACCTTCGGTTGTTATGCAGAACTCTGACAATCTCCAGAGAACAAGAATTGAGAATTTGTTAGTGTAGGAATGGAAAGTTGAACTCAAGCGTTTTTCGGAAAAGAACCAAATTGATACTGACCTTGAATTTTTCCCGACACCAAAGCATATTCTAAGTTTGAAACCATACCGAGATAATATTGGCGAAGAACTTTAAACTAATGAGAACGGTTGAATAAGTAAATATTGATCCTGATAAAGATTCTATGATAAATATACCACCAAATTCTCATACACGTAATGAAGAATGAGAAACCCCTATTAGGGGCCTAGGTTATCAAAGTCATGAATGACCTTCTGGAAACTTTCCCAAAAAGGTAATTTTCACACAAAGATAAGTAACTTTTGGTAAAAATAGGACCGAGTTCTACTAACCAAACATAGATAAGCAGTAAATATACGGCTCAAATTTAGCCAATTTTTGTAACCAAAATCAGTCTGAAGATAATTATATTGTCGTGATAATCGAAATTGCGGAGTAAATTTGATTCGACGAGTGAGTTAACAGATCTCTGTCGTGGTATTGAAAATCTTAACAATTGTTTGAAATTACTAAATTCGGGTAACTATTGTTTTCGTAAAATTATTTTAGTAAATTTTCCACTATCTTCTTTTTCTAGACTTGTTCTTATAACTTAGTAGAAACTAGAAACTGTATCTAGTAAGATTAGACTATACATTCCGCTAGTTGGGATTAATAGAAGTCATAAACTAGTTGTTCTTCAAGAACGGGAACCTAGTATTCATTTTCTCCTAAATCGACAGCGCACAATTGTACAAATTTATTAACTTCACATCACATTTTTAATGACTTAACAAAATACTTAGCTTTGGCTCCAATTAATTGGATTTAAATTAGTTTGGTTACTAGTAAAGTAGTGATCAACCAATCAACAATTAGGTTAAGTTAGGTTAAAGAACTGGAGGACAGCACCGAGTCCAGGACAACATCAAGACGGTTAATTTCTGAGACTATTAATCGGCCAAGCTCCTTCCCGTAGACCGCTTAGTGAAGCCACTCTGAGGGTAGGGTAGGCTCGAAGACATTGCGAGTTAAGTTAACCTATGTAGTATGGATCAGTGAACCAAGTAGACAATTAAAACGATCTGCATTAACCCGAGGGACCTAATGGGCAATGTCTTAACGTTCTATCAAGTTGGTTAATACTCGTCTGGTTGGGTACTAGAGTGAACACCGGCGAGCTCTTCACGTCATCTACTATTTTGTTTTAAGTATATTGGTTGATCGATTAATTAGAAGGTGAATTGAGGACCTGGTATAATTCTCAATCTTAGAGTCACCAATTTATTTCATTTGGTAAAACACTTCTTAGAAGCTAAATTATCATATAACATAGCGAGGCATTACAAACATATTCTAATATCGTCATTATTATTGGCAATTGACTACAGTTCTATAGCGCCTGAAAATACTGTCTTTAGGGCTTGAACGGAGGGCCTGGTATAACCCTTTAGTCAAACTATGAGCAGTAGGTTTTTGAAGTTACTACACAGTCCAGTAGTTTTTTCAAAAGAAAGATTCTAGGAACAATTGTGGAATTGAGAAGAGGGTAAAACCTTTACCCTAATTATTCAGAGTCTATATTGGCGACCACAGAGGGCTGCGTCTTTCAGTTTACAAAACGTCTTTCAGTTTACAACAGTCCTCCAAGAAGTAGAGAAGAAGACTTGGGTCGGCTCAAAATTTTGAAACAACCAAGAGCTCAGCTTAATACTACAGCACCACTTTGATGATTTGTTATCATCCATTAAGACGGAGTGTGGCAGAGCAGAAAGAAGAAGAAAAAGTCCAGTAGTTTTCTCTAAAGATAGATTCTAGGAACAATTGTGGAATTGTGAATAGGGTAAAACCCCACACTAAATATTCAGATTCTATAGTTGGTCACCGTTATAAGTGCCAACGCTTGGAAGCAGACTTGTCTAACAATTAGCAAAACTGGTGCTGGAATTGAACAAGCCTTTGTTCAATTGAAAGCGGCGTATGTTGACTCAGTATCGCAGTCAGACTTGTCAGTAGAACAAATAACCGGTGAGAAAAAAACAGACAACCACATCTTCAAAGAAACAGTGGAAAAACTAAATAATCTAGAACTTAGCCAGTGTACACAATACAAGAGTCAGGAGGCACTTGACAGTTCTGCTTCTTCTAAACTTGTTGCAATCAGATTTCAAAACGGGAGAAGGCTTGCTTGCTTTGACTAACGTTGCTTCAATCTGATATCTGGCTTTGCGCGCTTCCAATCCCTTGACTGGGCCTTTGCCTTCAGCCAAATGAATGATGTGCCGCATTGAAGTATCGGATTGGTGTTCCGTTACAAATTAAGGAACGAAAATGTCTTCTCTGTTAAAACGGACAAGCTGAGTGATCACGTTTTGAGGTGGCACGTTCGGGGGGAAATGATATCGCGACACAATTGAGAGAGGGACAGAATATATGCTGCCTGCTTGACTGCAAACTTAGCACCCATCTGCGAAAAAAAAATGCTTTCCCGGATAATAACTCAAAGCCAGGAGACATATTTTTGCCCAGCTGGTCAGCGGAACAACAAGCCGCATTAGAGGTAAATAAATCTTCCACACTGCAGCCCAGTCTAAATTTGGATGCGGCAAAGAGGTGTGGTTTTGCTTTGACAAATGCTGAAGAAAAGAAATATAAACATATGCAAAAAAATGTAACTTAAAATGTATCCAGTTTGTAACACTCGCGTTTGAATCTTTCGTCGACTTCTCAATTTTGGTTTGAAAAAATTTGAAACGTTTAGCCGTGCTTGCAGTTGAACGAAACTTTCAACCAGCTGGTTTAATAATTGCCTACAATCGGTTATCTCAAGAAGATTCAGTGAAATTTTAATGAGAGTTTCAGCCACAATGCTGATCGCCAGAAATCGCCTGTTATAAGACTCATTCAAGCGGCAACACCTTCAGCCCCACAATGGTTATTTTACAGTATTTGCTCACCCAAATTTAGTTGCCCAGTTAGTGCCGTGCGAGAACTTGTTTGTCACCCAATGAGTTGGTACAGTGCTCTTTTTTCTCTGTTCGACCCAATTGTGTGCGTTGACGAGGATGAATTTTTGAAGACTCGATTTTGAGGGTATTGGGAAACAAAAAAGTCAAAGACTCAATTGCGCGCTAAATTTGAAAAATCATCAACCGAAAAACAACAAAACAACAGTGTGTATCCAGAAAAAAACCCTTTATCTATGTTAATTCCTCAAATCACAAGTTTTTGTTCTTACCTGACCTAAGTGGGGGATCGAAGGCAAATTGTGATAGAGGCCTACTTCTTGTTGTTAAGAAAAGAAATGAGCTGATGATATTAGATTAATTAAATTGCTAATTTGCTGTGTTGATGACTAAAATCATGATAACAAAGGTAATTGTTAATTCATTTTAAAATTGAAAAAAAATTATCTGTTGGAGTTCATCACACGATTTCGCCTTAAGAGTGAGGGAGTAATGGATTCCAATTTTTGTAAGATAGAGTGGACATCCATCAACTCACCCCACCCCCTGTGACCGCGATTAGTCCCTAATCGGACCTTTTCAGTTTGTGCCCCCAGCTTACTGGGCGCATTTTATTTGCACCCCCAGACGCACGTGCCATATTTTACATAATGATCTACTATGTAATGGCACGTGCTCTGTAACGGGGGGGGGGGCATAACGTACAGTGACGCACAAACGGAGAAGGTCCCCCTCTTACATCGTTTTTGAGGAAAATTGCGAGGTGTAGTGGTAATTTTGCCTTGATTGGATAATTGAATATGCACTTTTTGACAATATTTAGGCGATTGAAAATGGCCATCTAATATATTATTTTATATTCTTTTTTTGAAGACTTTGACGACTTCTGGAAACTCTCTTTTTAAAATTTCTTTATTCAAACATAGAGAAAAAATAAAGTAAAAGAGAAGAGCAATTAAATTTTGAGTTTCTTGCGCGGCCCTGCCTTTTGAAGTTCTACACTTAAGAAACCTTAACTCTCTGAAATTCTCTTTATAACTGAACTATTTATCCATTCTCCAAATTTCAGTTTTTTCTTTCATTTTCCTTGAATTTTCATCCTGTATTAATTTTTCATACATTTTTCATCAAACTGAGATGCATTAAGATTCTGTGAAGAGTAATGAAAAAAAGAAGAGACAAAAGTTTGATTCGGAGTGTTTTTGAAACTATTTGAACTTCTGAACTTGTGAAGCCATTGTGAAACTTGTGAAACTTCTGACATTTAATTTGATAAACAAAACTATTCAAGTTTTCCTTGAATTTTTGTTCTAGCCATTTTCAGCCATTCTTCCCTGACTAAACTCTCGGCCAAAATTTTGCTGCACTCAGTTATAAAAATCATTGCCTATTTTAAAACAACGGGCCATAAATTAAGCATTTACACTTACTTTAAATTTGATTGTTTATTTGAAAAGGGTTGTCGTAAATAATTACAAACAGCATCGAAAGCTCCATACAAGCACTTAACAATAATTTTACAACTAAGACAAGACAGACGCTTTCAATTCATTCTCTGAACAAAATAGAGAAATTTGACTTATCGCCATTTACGGGTTTTTCTCTTTTGATAAAATTTTTGATACAATTCAACCCACTTTTATTCACACAGACCTTTATTGTTCAAACCCATTCAGCGCTAACAATTGAAAATCTTCCGAAGAAAGATAAACATTCACAAATTTTGATAAAAGCCACTAAAAAAATGATTATTTTATTTCTTTTGTACATTTAGTAAGAAGTATTTTTTTTCCGAATACTTTATATAGAATGAGTGGTCCCAACGACGCAAATTTCAAACGGCTTCTGAAGTAAGTAGCATTTTGTTGAAACTAAATGAGCAAAAAAAAACTTGAAAGACTTCATTTAAGCAAATTGTCAGTTTCGAATGTTTGTTTGAAACTTGTCAACGAAACTAAACGTTCAAACCCCACCTTTCACTCTCATTAAAAAATATAAAAGCTCAAATTGCTTTTTTTTGTAAACTGTGTCTTCAAGGGCAATTTTTGCAAAAAAAAATAGTTCGTTTGAAAACAAATTTTATTTGCTATGTTTGTTTGCAAAATGTTTGCAAGTTTTTGTTTGCGAAAAAAGGTTTCTTGTTCGTTTTGAATTTTGTTTATTTCGGTAATAATTCATATATTATTCGATCTTTTTCAGATTTTCAGACTAAAAAGAAAACTAACAATTCTATCAAAAATTATGTCTCAAATCATTATGTGGCCAATGTACAAAAATTGAGTATATTGAATCGATTTTGTCGGGCTTTTTCACGGCCCACACGTTTTAAGATTAGAATTGTGAGCGCGTGTGGAGAGATTTTTTTAAAGATTTTAAAAACTACATCAAACACTGCATATAATGAAAATTCAAAATCACTGCTTGTCAGAATTCACCTCAAACTTTGTCCACATTTGTAAACTTTGGCTCGTTGGCCGCATAACACCGGATGGGCGGAAGGTACCACGGTATTTTTGACTGCACAACTATTTTCTGCAAAAATTGGAATCAAATTTCTAAACAGGCAGTTAACCACTGTCTTCCAGAAATTAGAATTTGGTGGCAGAACATGGAAATGCAAGAAAAAGATTCGAAGGTTGCGATCTGTCGTTTAATGCTCGGTTAACATTTAACAGACCAGAATTAGAGCACAAACAATTTCAATGGTCACATAAACAAGACTGAAATAATTGCAAACTCGCGGAGTAATTACTTTGTATGTTGATAAGAATAGCATTGCGTTAATGTGCCGTATAAATTAACAATATGATAGTGCATTTTAGACAATTAATCAACTTTTAATTTAAAAAAAAAACAACTTTTTTTCATTATGAGATAATACTTACGGCTATATACTTGATTAATTTTTACTGGCAAAAACCCGATATCTGCTGGCGGCAGATAATCTTTTTTTCAATGGCGACTTTCAAGGAATTGACTCACGTTTTTTTAAGCAAGTTTTTGACATTAATTTTCCTAATCTTTACTTTATTGTCCCGCATTAACTCTTTTAACCATATCGGACAGTTTCTAATGTCTTGCCGGTCACGTATTCATCAGCCATTCTGATTTACCATGTTATAATAAAAAAATTCAATTAGTCAGCTTGATTAGTTTTTTGCACGAACACTTTTTTGGTCTTCAAATAATATTTGAGCAATTTTTGATACCTGTCAAATTTTTTGAGTTTTTACGATAATCCAGTCTCCTACCAGTTTTATTTGTCAACTCCGAGTTTATCTGTCGTGTTACTTATTTTAATGCACTTTTTCAAGCAAAAATGACTGGAGGTTTGCTTGAGGGTTTCCGAAGCGAAACTGTTTTGTAGTTTTCTAATAAAATTTTTCGTATAAAATTGTCTGAAAAACTTGTGTTTTAACATTATTTTGGATAGTTAGTCACTTATAGTTTTAAAACCAACTAATGTTATGGTTTCTGTGTGCAAAAAATTGACTGGCGCAGGGATTTGTAATAGTTTTTGTATGGAGTGATCCGGACTCAAGTAGTTTTAATTTCCAATTTTTCAAATCTTTTATCCAATTCTAACTCGTCCCTGTTCATTTGATGTTTTTAAAGTCCTTGTGCGCAGAACTGCGAAAAACTGGTTCTTTATTTTTGTACCATTCTAATTTTACTTGAAATGCACTATATATGAAAATGTATCTCCTGCAAATTTTGGCGATCATTTTTTTCATCGAAATTGGCCATTAGTAATAATCTCGTGCGACAAAATGTCCATAAGAGATCTAATGCTTACATCCAAAATCAACTTTTGTGCATTGTTCTCTAAAACATTCAATTTTTTGATTATTTAGAAAAAGCCTGCATTGCTAATCTCTAGATGGTACTGGGCACCTGGTGTACTTTGTATTAATTGATTGATTTTGTTAACATTTTTGTTTGTTTCAAATTCTGGATTGCTCAATATTGCTTTCAACAAGTTGGGAATAGTCTTTGACAGAGAGTACAAAAATGAAAGTTTTTTATAACTTTGACCAGGTACATTTTTGGCCATTTTATTTTGCCCAACATAACATTGTAAAAATTAGAGAATTTTTTCATTCATTGAAATGATTAACTTCTGTAAGAGTTCCAAAAAAGTGCTTTTGTTCTTACCAATAACTAATGCAGTAAAATATGCTTTTATCTCTTCTTCTCTCAATGAATTCAAATGAACAGGTACATCTTTAGAGAGCATTTTTTTGGTTAAAAAATTTTTATTTTATATATATATATATATATATATATATATATATATATATATGTATATATATATATATATATATATATATATGTATATATATATATATATATATATATATATATATTATCTTTCACGTTTTTAATTTGCGAGGGAATAGTAAATTTGTCCCTCTTGACTCATTTCAACCAAAACTTGACTTTTGCAATCACCAACTAATTTTAAGTTTTTTTATTTAAAATTTTCAATTGAAGGGGGTGCAGCATTGTTATGATAAACAAATCAGTTTCAGAACTTGTTTGTTATTTGATGACTTTACATGCTTTTTATTTTGCATGGGATAAGATAAGTCAAGAGAAACAAAAATAAGACTGTAAACACGAAAATAAGACTGTAAAAACAAGTCTAAGATACAAAAAGTCAAATTGCAAAGACAAAAAGCAAAAATCAAATTTGCAGATAGTTGATGGTGTCTTGTGGCTTTGCTTGTTTAGCTGGTTTCCACTTTTCCATGAGGTGATACAACATTAATTTTAAAAATGCTTAAATTAGCACCTTCTAATAATAGCTTTCGCATCATTTATTATGACAAATTTAACAAAAATTCGGGTCTTTCCCACTATAGCCCCACAAGCTTAGTGGTCAGATAACCTACCTATACCCCCTGGCAGATAACCTAATCATGGTAATTATACCATAACGAGGGGGGGGGGGGTTAAAATGGGAAAGACCCAAAATTTCTGCAAATTAAATTGCTGTTGGGCTAAGATAGCGACCTTTGGTCATTAAAAACAATTAGTGGTCTCTAAGCCTGGTTCTATATTTACTAAGGTCATGAATCAGTTTTAAAAAATCATTGGCGTTAAAATTCCGTTTTGTCTCTCAGGCTACTTTAATTTTTGAAATAGTGCAAATTGTTCAAAATTATTGGAAATTGTAAGCCCAAGGCAAAATTAACAATTTTTTCCGATTTGATTGACGTTTGATTCAGCTCTTTGTTTCAATTTTGTTATCGAAATGATTAGTTCTCAGTATTTTAAGTGCTCTGCTCCACTTTCGTTTGTATTATCGGTTATTTTTGTAAACCTGGTTCGTTTTAATTTTGGAGCTCTCGAGCAGCAACTTTAAACTATTTGGAAACTAACTTCAAAAGGTTAAGAAACAAAGTTCGGGCTGTTTTCGGTTTCAATGATAATCAAAGTTTGTATTAACTTTCTGAAGTATCGTTTGGCAAATATTTGATAGATTTCCTTTTTCGTTTTCACAAACTTATTGATAAAACTTATAATAGTTTTGTGAAATTTATATTGATGTTTTCCATTATCGATGTTTGTCTCTTAGTTGTCTCAAGTTTTGTCTTTTTGTCTTGTAGTTCTCGTGTATTTTTATTTAAAAAATAACCTTCCTTTAGAAATGTTCTTTCTTGAATACACCATGAACTTTCAACCGTCTGACATTTATTTTCAGTATTTTTTTCAGCCTTTGAGTACTTTACTTTCTCCTTGTGTTTCTTTCAATGTTGAAATTTATCATTTATTGGAATTGCATATGTTAGCTTTGCTTAGTAACAATCAACTCAACTTCCAAGATTTTAGCATCAAAAACGCCCAAAAAAGGTAAAGTAATTTTCTGTTACTTTTAAATTTATTAGTCTTATCTCTTTAGCTGTTAGAAAAACGCAAAAAAGTTTTTTTGGCTCTTTTCTTCTGTTATCTTTCTTCTGGATCGTTTTAACTCATTAGAGCCAGGTTTGATGAATTTTATCTACTTTTTTCTCTGATTTGTGTTTTGTTTTTTCTCTCATCAGTTTTCCTCTTTTTGGTTAATTTCACTATTTGTTTGGAGGTGGAGTTTTTGCCCTCAGTCTGGTGGTCTTGCAAACTCTTGGATTATATGTTAGGATTTGATCAGACTTCTGTTTTTTCTAGGGAAAATCATTTTCACGGCTTAAAAACCGAAAAGTTGTTCAAAAATACGGTTGCTTGTTCAAAAACAAGGTTGCTCCCTTTTTGTGCAATTATTTGTTCATTTGTTCCGTAACTTTCCCTCAGAAAATTGTCTTAGCACGTCCTTTTAATCAAACTCCTAGCTAATTCCAATCGATTTTTAGCTAAAACCTCTAAAATCCTATTCAACCCTAAAGTAGTGTCTTAAAAAACTCCTCCTCTAATTTTAAGTGTTTTCCATTAGCTTAAGATTTTATTTTTGCTCTTTTTATCACTTTAAGTGCATACTTTTGCCCTTTTTTGTCAAGCAGTTCTTAAAGTGCCGCAGCTTTTATATTTGTTGTTTTCCCTTAATCAACTGATTGTTTTAATCAAAAATAGGTACCTTAGATAATCATTTAAGCTTTAGTTATTATCATTTGAAACAATAATTTTGTTCAAAAATTTTTATCGAACAGATTGTCACCGTTTTAGACATAAATTAAACTTTCGTCTGATCGAAAAAATTTAACTGACCCCAAAATTTATTTGAAGTCTAAGAATCACAGAAAATATTCTGTAGTTTTTCTTTCAGATTTTTTTTGTTATTAGTTCAAATTAATATTTTTGCACTGAATTTCAGCTTTTTGAGTGAATAATTCATTTATTTTTCCTTATTTATAACGAGTGGCGTTGCGGTTATATCACGCATACAGACGGTTTAATTAGATTGAGAGAAATTGATTTGATTACTAAATATAACTTCGAAAAAAGTTCGAAAATCTACCCGGGTTGGCAATCATAGTTATTTTTTGCTAATAAGGATAGTGAATGATTGATTCATTGTTAACCATACGAAAAGTACCTGGAGCTAAACTATAAAATTCCAACCTTCAAATATATCCCCCTACCCTCCTCATCTTAGTGGTCAACTATGTAGTGGGGGGGGGGGGGAGAGTATACCCGTCGATTTTTACACCATATTTTCAAATAGACGCTAAAATTTGTCAACCCGGGCTGATTTTATAAAGAGAACTTGTCATTATGAGTCGTCAACCCTACATGTATACAATGTCTAATAAGAAAATCCCGAAGAAAGTGTTGAATTATTTGGGGGGTTTTCTCGACTCTGGTCAACCGAAGACTACTTTGCGTAGGTTTGAGGAGGAGCAGTGGAACAGCAACCAGGCCAACAATGACTCAAATGCCCACATGACAGAATGGATGAGTCTGGAACAGGTAAGCAAAAACAAAAAACAATAACAAATTGATTTGTTTCTGCTCCCCCGCCCCGCCGCTAGTAACGTTTTTGACCCCCCAATTACAAATGACATCCTGGGCCGAGGTGTCAACGCATTCAACGCCAATCTTACATAATTTTGCGTTGAATTTTGGCGTAGATCTTACATATTTAGCGTTGAATTTAGCGTAGATCTTAGATAAATTCAACGCATTCAACGCCAATCTTACATAATTTTGCGTTGAATTTTGGCGTAGATCTTACATATTTAGCGTTGAATTTAGCGTAGATCTTAGATAAATTCAACGCATTCAACGCCAATCTTACATATTTTGCGTTGACATTTGGCGTAGATCTTACATATTTAGCGTTGAATTTTAGCGTAGATCTTAAATATTTAGCGTTGAATTTAGCGTAGACCTTACATAAATTCAACGCATTCAACGCCAATCTTACATATTTTGCGTTGACATTTGGCGTAGATCTTACATATTTAGCGTTGAATTTTAGCGTAGATCTTACATATTTAGCGTTTAATTTAGCGTAGATCTTACAAAAATTCAACGCATTCAACGCCAATCTTACATATTTTGCGTTAAAATTTGCCGTTGATCTTACATATTTATCGTTGAATTTTAGCGTAGATCTTACATATTTAGCGTTGAGTTTAGCGTAGATCTTACATAAATTCAACGCTTTCGACACCAATCTTACATAATTTTGCGTAGAATTTTGGCTTAGATCTTACAAATTTAAGGTTGAAATTTTTGAATTCCATTTTTTCAAAAAGTCAATTTTTTCACTGTTTTGACCCCCATACTTCACAGGTGAGAAAAGCGAAGTCATCAAAAAAACCACTTTTTAGTGCTCTTTTATAGTGCAGAATCCATTTGAGACCATTTTACGATTTCAAATCTCTTCCAAGTTTTTTTTTCGAAAAATCAATTTCACTGTTTCGACCCCTATGCTGCAAAGGTGAGAAACGTGAAGTCAGAGAAAAATCATTTTTTAGTGCTCTTTTATAGTGCAAAATCCAATTGAGACCATTTTACGATTTCAAATTTTTCAAGTTTTTTTTTCAAAATTTAATTTTTTAACTGTTTCGACCCTATACTGCACAGGTGAGAAAAATCACTTTTTAGTGCTCTTTTAATCCGTTTCAGACCATTTTACGATTTCAAAACTTTTTCAAGTTTTTTTTTCGAAAAACTAATTTTTTCACTATTTCGAACCCTATACTACAAAGGTGAGTAACAAGAAGTCAGAAAAATCTTTTTTAGTGCTCTTTTATAGTGCAAAATCCAATTCAGACCATTTGAAGATTTCAAATTTTTCAAGTTTTTTTTCGAAAAATTAATTTTTTTACTGTTTCGACCCCTGTACTGCAAAATTGAGAAAAATGAAGTCAGCAGAAAATAACCATTTGCTCTCTTACGGTGCAAAAACCATTTCAGATCATTTTAGGAATTCAAATTTTTCTCAAAACGAAAAAATTTTTAAAATTTTTCCCAGTACTTCTCACATGATAACTGCGTTGAATACGTTGAAATTATGTAAGATCTCGGCTAAATTCAACGAAAAATATGTAAGATCTAGGCTAAATTCAACGAAATAAATGCAAGTTATACGCTAAATTCAATGCAAAATATGTAAGGTCTACGCTAAAATAAACGCAAAATATGTAAGATCTACGCTAAATTCAACGCAAAATATTTAAGATCTACGCTTTATAAGGATTGCGGCTCTTAAGGAAACAAGGTACGGTGGCGCAATGGTAGAAGAGGCGACAAGTAAACAGGAGGTCAATGGGTCGAGTCCCATACCCAGAGTTCTACGCGTTGATTTTTTGTAAGATCAACGCTAAATTCAACGCAAAAATATATAAGACCTACGCTAAATTCAACGCTAAATATGTAAGATCTACGCTAAATTCAACGCTAAATATGTAAGATCAGCGGCAACTAGCGTTGACAAGTTGGAAAATTCACCGCCATTTCCTACATAATTTTGCGCTGAATGCGTTGAATTTTTGTCTTTAAATTCAACGCGTTCAACGCAAAAATTATGTAAGAAAATTGCGGTGATTTTCCGACTTGTCAACGCTAGTTGCCGCTAATCTTACATAATTTTGGCCAAATTCCTCGGCCCGGGATGTAGTATAAGTGATATACCAGGTTACAATTTGATATATGGCACGTTTACCTGGGTGCGTAAAAGTTCGGGTAGTTCGTATGTCCAGTAGGAGGAGGGGGGGGGGGCAGTGACGTGCCTGCTAGACATAAATAGGCAACTTTATTTTAGAATTTTCTATTGTATTTTTCTTTTTAAAAAACCGATTGAAATATAGTATTTCAAGATACCTGAAATAATGAACACACTTAAAATACAATATTGATCACGTAGCAAATAAGTAATGGTTAGGTGACTCTGCTTGAAGTCACTGAGAATTTCTGGCGTTTATCGAGAACCGTGAAGCGGTTCGAGAAATTAAGTCAGAAATTCGAAGTGAGAATCACGTAACCATGCTTAAAACACAAAACGCGCATGTTTTAAAATGACGAAAGTCAACGGAAGCCAACTTCTAGGTAAGTAGAAACTTCTGGCATTTTAACTTCTGTTACAGCAGACTTTCTGTATTTTAAAATGTGCACGTGAGTGTTTTAAGTAAAATTACAAAACCTTCTCTATGCTTTTGAACTAACTGATAATGCGGAAAATTGTAGGAGGTATTTTTTCTCCATTTCATAATCATTCAAGCTAGAAATTTTCATAGTAACACCCTTGATATTACAAAAAATCATTACATTTTGACTAATCATTACACCTTTTTACACAAGAACCCAGATGAAATGGTTTAAGACAGGATTTTTTGGCTTGTCTTACACTGTTCCTCTATAATTCGATCCAATTATCTATAAAACCTATGATACGTGCACAACTTTGTCAACATTCTTATAGGTGCCTGGATAGCTATTATTGATTATCATAATATTTTAGGGTACATTTTTAGGATGAAATCCTTGGTGATATTTTTTGATCCCACATTGAGTGAAAAGATTTTGTTCCCACGTTTTTTGGAAATTTCTGAGATTTTTATGCCAGCTCTATTTTCTTGTTCCAAAAATTTTCGACTTTTTTGAGGACATACCAAACCGAAATAAGAAATAATAAAGCTCTCTGCGTCTAAAATTGCACAACAAAAACAATATCCACTTTCGAAAGAAGTGTTTGACGCATAAACTTTTGGGGATTTAAGGCATTTTCACCAATTATTTCTACTTTTTTTCTGTTTAATACCACCATAAAATCATAAATAAAAATTGAGGTTATGTTAATACATCTGTATTTTTGCTTATCCGTGATGACAAAAATAGACAAAAAAAACTGAAAAATAATATGGTTATATTGGGAACAGTAAAAAACAATTGCTTGTTTGAAATTAAGCACTCATCCATTAAACTACCAAAGATTTATTAAAACAAACACCCAAAATTTTATATGTGTTCTGTTAACTATCTCCCATTAAGGAAATTTTTTCGAAAGTTACCATAAATTAATTTTTCAAAAATTGGCTCCCGGATACTCTAGATTTGTTTTGTTAGAGTTACGGAAACAATTTTTGTCTCAAAATGAGACTGGGCTCCCATACAACTAACAAATTTAAATTATCTTTCGCATCATTCTGCATGAGACGTAAAAAAGCGATCAAGTTTCCTGTTGAACAGCACTTCGCGGTAGCAACTAATATGAGAAAATGCTACAAAATCTTAGTTGTTTTTTATTAAGGTGTTCATTAGTAGCTCTCGAACGAAGTCTGAAGAAGTTCTTGAAGTCTTGTGTTTTCTGTGCACATTAATTTGCTTGTCGCATTTCAATTTTCGAATGACTTTATCAGCCCTTACATCTTGATTTCTGTGTAATTTAATTTGTTTTTCAATTCACAGTATCAAAACAGCTGAACTCAAGTGACCACATTTTACTAAAAAAAAGAGAAAAAGGACCGCGTGCAAGTCGCTAAGAAAACATTTGGAGACGCCGATTGTTTGGTTTACTGGTTGATGGTTTTCTTGTCAGTAACAAAGACAAATTTTTTTTAAATAAAGTTTTCCAAACATTTTTTTAGATATAATAATTTTCGTATTAGGAATGATTTGTTCTCATTTGGATGAATGCTTATTTTTATATTGGTTTAACTTAAAGTGAATGTTTAGCTCAACTCAATTAACATAAAATTACGTTAACAATTAGCTGAGATACTTTGAACTCAATTAAAAACTAAAACTTTGAGCTCAAACAATATTTTGAAAGAAAGGAAGCAATTAAAAAGGAAGCAGACAAATATTTGACTTGGAAATTTTTAAAATGACCCAATGAGAAAAATAGGTGCAACAAGAAAAAAGAAATGATTTAGTTCAACGAATTATTATCAGTTTGTTGCAAGTCAAACTCTACACTTTTTTCCCTTCGTTATTTTTTTATCTGATGTCCAAATTGTTTACCAAATGCAGAAATTCAATTTCAACTAGGTATTGGTGCGTTATGTTTCGTTTAACAGAGACATTTTTTTAAGCAAGATTTCTTAAACTTTCAAAACACGTCCTGTCAACAATTCAACTTCTTAGAGAAATTTTCTGTGAAAATTTTTGTTGGTAGACTGTCTCTGTGCACTCAACTATTGATATTAGTTGATACGCATGAAAGCTTCAAATGTGATGTGGAAGTAAGTTTACTTTGATAAAAAACATTTGAACTGTAATAGTTTTAAGTTTTCATAAAGTTGAGAGCACTGGAGGGTACTGAGCACATAAGTTGAGAGCACTGCGAGCACATAAAGTTGAGAGCAAGTCTAAATTTAAACGCACTATTTTTTGAACAATTAGAAAACTTTTTTAAATGTAAATATAGCGCAAGCTATGAAAAAATAAATCTACGTCAACTATTATTGTGTGCTGCAGTTTTTGCAGCCAAATTTAAAGCAATCTATTTTAATTTCCTTTTGTTGAATGTCCTCTTTAAACATTTTTTAATGTTATTGCTTTTTTGTGATAATAACTTTTTGATTTTTAATTTGCAGTCTCAACCTCAAAATAAAAATTTATCGAAATTCAGATGCTATAAGATTTTTCAAAAAGTTAAAAATCAAAAGAGTGAAGGCAAAATCTCGGCTTTAACCAAATAACTGTAGAAAATATTATGTAACCAGGGAGTGCAAAAAAATTTATTTTGCAGATTCTCAATAGAAACATAACGATCCGAAAAGAAACGGAGGTAGAAACGATAAAACAGATTATTAAACAGATTATTAATTTTTAAGCAGATTATTAAACAGATTATTATTTTTCAAACAGATCATTAAAAATTATTTCTCAACACAATTTATAACAAACAATTATTGGCGGGATGAAGAGTTTATTATTATTTATAAAATTTTATCTTAGAATTGCATATATTACTGATTAGCAGAAAAATGAAATTATGTACTTAATTGAATTAAACGCTTTTTCAGTTCAGATAATGATTTTCTTTATACAAAAACCAGGCTGAACGTCTTACAAAAGTAAAATTTCGGGAGTTTTATTTCGGGTAACTCCAGGCTGGACTTAATTTAATTGTCGGGCTAAAAAATTTGAAGTTCACATGTACTTTGTGAGTGTCTGAATGAGACTATTAAAAATTAAAAAGGGGCGCTAGCTCTAAAAAATTTTGTATTATAATTTCAGAAGCACTTTATAACACACAAAGACTTGTATGAATCAAACAGTGTTGAGAAAAAAAGTGGAAAAAGATTCAAAAAACTTCTCCAAAGTAGTCGTGATTGGGTAAATATTTGTCAATTTTTGCTTTTGTATGTTTTGTCAATTGACCGAGTTGATAAAACCTCATAGTACTTTCGTATTATGGAGCATCAATTATATGCCTCAAAAATGCGTGAGAAATAGGTGCGATTGCAACTCTATCATGACTGAAATTTGACCAAAACTCTGATTAAGATTTCTCCCTAAAAGAAAGTTATTGGACTTCGAGATTTCAGAAACCTCATTATATGAAGTTTTCATTTAATAATTTTTTGATAATTATAAGATGTTTGTTATCAAACATGTTATCATCATCAAAAAATTATCAAATTAAAACTTCCTATAATGAGGTTTCTGAAAAGTCGTTGTCATACAACCCTCATTTAGGCATAAGTCTTAATCAGAGTTTTGGCCAAATTTCATTCATCTTGCAAGGTTAACATCCAAACCCTATTCGGGTTATGTCAAGATTATCAAAAATGTGATTCATTGTAGGCTCTACCCCATTTGCCCCATGCTCCAGGGTTGTTCAGACTGGGCTACTGCAAATATGCCCCATTCTGTCACACTGAAGTTGTTCTCATTTGTCACACTACACACAAGAGGACTCTCTCTGAAGTTGTCACCAGTGTAAGTAAAGTGCACACAAACCCATTTTTTTCCAGGAATTGGTTAAAAAAACACTTACAAAGTTAAAATTTGCCTTAATTAAGTTAATTAATTTGTAAAAAAATCAATCTTGTAAGATTTTGTAAGGTTTAATCGCGTCTTGTAAGAACTTTATAACATCTTACAAGATCAAATTTTGCTTTCAACTTGGGATTTAAAGTTACTTTATTTTTACAGAGCTAAGGCAAGGCAGATTTACCTTAACTAAGCTTTTTAAGTTAATTTTACTTTTACTATATTCTGGGTTCAGCTTAGTTAACAAGCATTACTTGGCCAATGTCCGAAAAAGGAATTTCAATAATTTTTGCATTTTGTGGAAACGAGTGATCAAAACCTTTGTCCCCACTTTTCATGGTTCATATACCCTTTTTGACGATGGAATTTAGTTATGCAAAACGTGGAAATAAGTTTCTTATATCGTGGAAAGGGCTTACATTTTGTCACGAGTATTCTGAAATTATTCACCAATTGTGCTTTCATTCATTTCCGTCTGATTAAAACCATCTTAGTTATTGAAGATAACATTCCAGCTGTCATTAACCGCACGACTATTAACCAGTTTGTCAAGTCAATTGCTGTTTAAATGGGGGTATCTAATGTGGTGCTAGGACAATTGATTGAAAGATAACAGATCCAAAGACAATAGACCGAGAGTTAAATTTGGGCCAACAGATAGAAAATTAAAATACTCAATTTGCATGTTGGCCTATCTGATTTAAGCACACACTTACAATACAGCGCATAACATCTGCGGTTGTGATAGATTCATACCACCGTCCACAGGCCGCTAAGGCATCGTCATGACTCCCGAGGCACGGCTAGTTGCGGTAATTTCATGTTAACTCACAAAAAAGCGCTTAATTTCAGAAAAAGAGAATAAAGATTATCGACCTACTGTCCAAATTTTTGTCCTTTCGATCTGTTGTCTGGTCACCCGCTAATATGGTTTCGATCTTTTTGGGCCTTACATTTACACGCCCCTGTAATTTTGTAACGTATAACTAATTGTTACGTGCACTTGCTAAAGAAAGACCAAAAGAGGAACCAGAAATATTGGAAAACAGGTGTTTAGCAGACAAAAAATGAAAAAAAGATAACGACCGTTAATTCTGATCGGTCGACAAATCTGGTTAGTCAAAATATATATAGTTAGTCAAACCTTTACAATTGGCGTGCCATTGGTTTGTCGAATTAATTTATCATTTTTGGATTTAAGAAATGAGTTTTGAATTGACTTGACAACAAACTCAGATTAGATCTCTAGTGTTTTAAACTTTCATTGTAAAAACAACAAAAATCGAAACAAAGTTATGTCATTTCGGCACCCATCTTAGATCTTTTAAAGGTTATAACATTACTAAAGTTATAAAATCTTTTTAAGTTATAACATTACTAAAGGTTTTTGTTATTATGATTGTGTTTCAATGATGCACCTTTGATAGTTTTATTATTTTTTAACTTCGGAAAAGAAAACAAAATAAAATTAGTCAATGAGGTTTCCCGCAGCTTAGCTCTTATTCCGATTCTCCCTCTGTTTGACCGCAATTTATCTGATCAGAGCCGTTCGTGATCAAGCAGTTCATAAAACAATCTACAAATTTTTGAATAAAAATTATTTGATTCTTCTTTATGAAAAGCAAACAATAAAAAAACTGTTTGCACTCGAATAGCTGGAAGAAGGTAAGCTCAGTTTTTTTGGATCAATTGATTATTAGACAAAAAAGAACTGAGTGGTCTCATTGTAGAGTTCTATTAACCAACAAAGATGAGCATGAGTTTTGTTTTGACTTTCTCAATTTTACAATGTAAATGACTTAAACAATTATTCCTAATTCTTTGTAACAATTCAAACTATAGATTTTTAGCGGGCTATTTTGGGCAGTGCTTGAGGGAATTTTTCTGATTCGGAAAAAGCAAATAAAATTTCAAATAAGCGTTTTGAATTTTGTTGCCTAATCTAGAAATTGTTGTCTGATCGAGATGTATACATAGGTACGAGTATTAATCAGAATGAATATTTGGAGGTCCTTCAAAATAGTCCAGCTGTTTCTTTAATTTTCCGGTCGAAACATGATGTTCTTAGGACCAATATTCAGGCCTCAAAAACTCGGAACAAAGTGTTTAGAGGTTTTTGTTTATCAAAAACTAACGCTCTTCAATTATCAAACATTTTCTGTATGCAAAATGTGGCTTAAGCCTTTGCATCAATAGTTTGTACATATACTGCGCTCTAACGTCTTATAAAACCTTAGCTTAT
>NW_027452479.1:37500-39721 GCF_964194025.1 Convolutriloba macropyga | reverse complement strand
ATAATAATGATAATACTAATAACAATAATAAAATTAAAAGTAATAAAATTAATAATAATAATAATAATAAAAATAATAATAATAATAATAATAGTAATAATAATAATAATAATAATCATAATAAGAATAAAATTAGTACTAATAATAAAAAATAATACTAATAATAAAAAAGCTAATAATAATAGTAATAATAATAATAAAAATAATAATAATACTAATGAAAAAAATACTAATGATAATAATACAAAGGAAAATAACAGTAATGATAATAATGCAAATAAAATTATTAATAGTAATATTAGTAATAAAAATAATAATAATAATGATAATAATTATAAAAATAATAAAATAATAATAATAATAATAATAATAATAATAATAATAATAATAAATGATAATAATAATAATAATAAAAATAACAATAATAAAAATAATAAAAAATAATAAAAATAATTATAATATTGATAAAAATAAGAATAAAATTGGTACTAATAATAAAAAATAATACAAATAATAAAAAAAGCTAATAAAAATAATAATGATAATAATACTAAGGAAAATAATACTAATGATAATAATACTAAGGAAAAATAAACACTAATGATAATAAATGCAAACAATAATAAAAATAATAATAATAATAAAAATAATAATAATAATAATAATAATAATAATAATAATGGTATTAAAATAATAATAATAAATAATAAAAAAAAAATAATAATGATGATAATAACAAAAATATTAATAATAATAATAATAATAATAATAATAATAGTAATAAAAATAAAAATAATAATAATAATAATAATAATAATAATAATAATAAGAGTAATAATTAATCATAATAATAATAAAAAATAACAAAACTTATGATAGCAATAAATAATGAGAATAATAATAATAATAATAATAATAATAATAATAATAATAATAATAATAATAAATAATAATAATAATAATAACAATACTAATGATAGAATAATAATAATACTAATTAGTAATTTTAATAATAACAATAATAAAAATAAAAATTAAAAAAACAATAATAATAATAACAACAAAAACAAAACTAAAACAAACATCAAAATAATATTAAAAACAACAATAATACAAATACGAACAAATTAAAGACAACAATAACAATAACAATATTAATAACAATAATAACAATATAAATAATAGTAATAATATTTTAAAAAATATATAATATTAAAAGTTATTTTAAAAAATAACAATAAAACTACTAATAATAATTAAAATACCAACAATAACACAAAAAATAAATAAAAAAGTTAACGGGAATAAAAATAAAAATAATAATAATAAAATAATAATAATAATAATAATAATAATAATAATAATGATAAAATTAGTGCTAACAATAAATATAATACTATTAATAAAAAAGCTCATGATAATAATAATGATAAAAATACTAATGAAAATAATACTAATGAAAACAATACTAATGAAAATAACACTAATGATAATAATGCAAATAATAACAATACTAATAGAAATAATAATAATAATAATAATACTAATAATAATAATAATAATAATAACAATAATAATAATAATAATAATAATAATAATAATAATAATACTAATAATAATAATAAAAATAAAAGTAATAAAAAAAAAAAATAATAATAATAATAATAATAATAATAATAATAATAATAATAACAATAATAATAATAATAATAATAATAATAATGATAATAATAATAATAATAATAAAAATAACAATAATAAAAATAATAAAAATAATAAAAATAATTATAATATTGATAAAAATAAGAATAAAATTGGTACTAATAATAAAAAATAATACAAATAATAAAAAAGCTAATAAAAATAATAATGATAATAATACTAAGGAAAAATAATACTACTGATAATAATACTAAGGAAAATAACACTAATGATAATAATGCAAACAATAATAAAAATAATAATAATAATAAGAATAATAATAATAATAATAATAATAATAATAATGGTATTAAAAATAATAATAATATAATAATAAAAATAATAATAATGATAATAACAAAAATATTAATAATAATAATAATAATAATAAAAATAATAATAGTAATAAAAATAAAAATAATAATAATAATAGTAATAGTAATAATAATAATAAGAGTAATAATAATCATAATAATAATAAAAATAACAAAACTTATGATAGCAATAATAATGAGAATAA
>NW_027452479.1:10000-22500 GCF_964194025.1 Convolutriloba macropyga | reverse complement strand
ATAATAATAATAATAATAATAATGATAATAATAATAATCATAATACTAATAATATTATTAATAATAATTATAATAATAATAAAAATAAGAAAAATAATAAAAATTATAATAATAATAAAAACAATAAAAATAATAATAATCATTGTTATAATAATGATAATAAGAATAACAAAAACAATAATAATAATAATAATAATAATAATAATAATAATAATAATAATAATAATAATAATAATAATAATAATAATAATAATAATAATACTAATAATAATAATGATAATGATAATAATATTAGTAATAATAAAAAAAAATCATAATAATAATATTAATGATAAACAATAATAATAATAATAATAATAATAATAATAATAATAATAATAATAATAATAATTATAATAATAAGAATAATAATAATAAAAATAATAATGATAATAATAATAATCATGAAAACAATATTAATAAAAATGATAATATTAATAATATTATTTATAAAAATAATAATAGTAAAAATAAAATTAATAAAAATAATAAAAACAAAAATAAAAATAATAATAATAATATTAATAATAATAACAATAATAATAATAAAAATAATAATAATATTAATAATATAATAATAATAATAATCATTGTTATTATAGTGCTTATATTATTATTGTAATCGTTATGGCTGCTGTGAATATTAAAATTACACTTAGCTTTATTCTTTTTACGGTTAGTTATCTTGTTATTATCATACTTAATATCATCATTATTATAACAGGGGTTTGCCATCATTTTGCTGCGGCTTTCCTAAAGACGAATCACACACACTTTGTTCTGACCTTTTTGGTATCTAACCTAATTGACCACAATCACTGTTGCGGCGACTTTGAGAACTAATACAAAACGCTATTTGCACCCGAATTTTCAGTGCATCTTTATTTCCCAACACCAATGTGCAGGGATGCTGACTGAACTCATTTGTCAAAAACCAAAACATTGAGAAGTGTAATACAAAATTCAAATCTTCAAATCTTAACATAAAGCAAAGCAAAATTAACGCAGCAGCCTTGTTGCGAAAAGGTTTATTACGGCAAAGCTTCAACATAAAAGTTTTAAAACTCAAATTCAATAATTTTGAAAAATTTCAGTTTCCTGCAACTTCAGTTTTGATGAAGAAGTTTCAAAACTTCACCTTTGTTGCTGTACAAGTTTATTAACAAAACCCAAACGCTTTGCACGCCTTTTATAATCCGCGAAGAAGGTCCAGTCGCCAAGGTTGATTGGGATGGTAACCCCCACGGGTATTGACTTTTGCGGAGAAATGATCATCTGGGAGAAAAGATTTCTAACCAGATGCCTTTTCAGAACGGCGTTACAAAAATCAATGAGTTTTTTTCTAACATTTGTGCCAGGGAGCAGCTTAAATACGCGGAGACGCGTGCCCTCTTCTAGCAAGAGGCTGCGAAAGCAATTAGTTCGAAGGCCACCAACTCGGGATCAATTGCAGGCCTATCTCTAAACTGACCAAGATCATTGTTCACAAGGATTAGTTTAACATAACGAAATTGCAGGAAATTTTCCAAGTCTCTTTAATCCAAATCCATGGTTCGTCGTCCACTTATTGCATTTACGTAAATAGCAGATTTGCCAGATTTCTGTCTTCATATATCTCCTGACTAAAGTGACGAGTGTTTGAATCACCAACAATCAGAACGCTTGGATTTTCTTCCATTTCTAAACGAAAAGTAACTGCAGACGCGCTTGAGTAACGTTTAAAGCACTATAGATCCTAGAGCGAAAACTTCAGCGAAGGATAAAAAGCATCAATGTTTTACTTATGCAATTGAAAGAAGCGTGTCTGGTAATTTAATGTCTACTGCACTACTGTAGAAGACGAACTAAACTTTTAAATAGTATTGCACCACTGTGACAAACAACTCAAGAGAAAAGTTAGCACAAAAATAAAAAAACAACAACAAGGCAAAAGCCGAACACAGAACTGCAAAAATGATCGTAGGGGAACTAGCAATTGGAAGTACTTACTCATAAATTATCATGTCCCACTTAAAGGCTAGTCGAAAACCAAATCAAATGGAAATTTCCTATTTTTAAAAAATTTTTAATTGTGTTCAAAACCCTCTCGCATGACATTTACAAAAGTATTTTCTCCTTCTCTTCGTAAACAACACATTTCCATTTCAGCCCTTCTACTGCTTTTATGATAAGATCGCTAGGATCACTTAATCTGTACAAACAGACCAGCTTATCACCTAAGTCGTCAAAAGACATCTTTAATTTTTCAATAATCCTTGATTTTTCAAAAATCTCACAATGCAAACTAAAGCCTGATTTGAGCTTTTGGCAAAAAAATTATTTTTTTTTAACTTCCGCTGAACTTATTTGAGCAAAGCTATTTGATAAATTAGACTTGTTGTATGCGAATGACTCAGAAGTAAATAAGAAAGTTTTTAAGGTAGCGACTTCTAAAAGAGTTTAGGTCATTAACCGTTGCAAAATGGAGACATTCAGTGCTTAGCTTAGTATACAACTCTGTATTTATTGTCTGACAATCAGAGCTATTTGGTTCGCAAAATTGTGAAAAGAAAAAATTATAGACAATATTATCAGGCTGCTTTATTGAAACTCTGACAGTGCGAATGAGCATGCGATTAGCCGACTCATAAGAAAAAGCAGAATGTAGCCAAAGGGGACCTAACATCCTAACTTGTTCCGGCAAACGTCTCACGGCATGGAAGTTGAAGGACTGCAACTCTACAGAAAACAGTGTTAAGAAATTGCGAAAGAAGATCTTTAATTGTTTCTCCGCGTAATTGACTAATTCTTTGGGAACATTAAACTCGCTTAATAATCTTATTGCCAACGAAAGAAACCAAAAATTAGCAACAAAACGTCGATCTCCACGAAAATAAGAGTTATTCAACAAGATAGGCGCAAGATCACAAAGAGAAAAATTTATAATCAGAAGCGTTCCAGAGCTTTAATTCCCTGACAAATTTAGGTTTGTGAAGGCTTTCGTAGGGCACCATACATTTATCTAATTTTTTGTCAAAGTTGTCGTTCATCAATTTCAATTTCGTTATGAGCTTTTGTTAGGATTTTAGCAACCCCCTGAAGAGCTTGATGTATTGAGTCTGTTGGAGCAAACAAGGGGATGGGAAAAAACTCATGGTAGGGCGAAATGTCCTAACACCAAACTTTACATTCTTGCCATTCTCTCCCTACTGCTCGAATTGTCTTAAAGAAAACTTTCAGTTACAGATACAGCATTCGTCTATTCTCATGACAAGCTCGAATATAACAACAGGGACAAACGTAATAACCGTTAAATTGCTGAACTTGAGAAGACATTGCAAAGAGAAGCCATTGCTGGCATTTTGCAAATCAAGTATTGGAACCTAAAAGAACATAAAACAAGATTATCTATGAAAACTTTGCCCCTAACGAAGAATTCAATCTCAGTGCAAACATTCTTATTAAAAAAACTCCAGTTTGATTACTTTTTCCTAAGATAGCAAGTTTTTGGATCTTGCCTCGCAAATTTTCAGGAAAAGAAATATCTGAATCCAAACCGGCCAGATCGAAAAATTTCTCGACTAGAAGAGAGCTGCCCCATTTATGTTCCTGTTTAGATATATAATTTTCTCGTTTATTCTAAGAGATCCAAAATTTAAGGAGCAATTTGAACTCCACGAATTTTTAATGATTGAAAAATTACGTGTGAGAGTTTTTTTGTTTGTGGTAACAACCTAACAGAAATAAAAGTTGATTCCTGATCGGAGAACTTAGCTGTACTCGGCAACTGATCCATTAGCATTGTAGTTAAAATGTTATTGGACCTGGTCGAAAATTGCAAAAAAAATTCAAAAGATTTTTTTGCGCTATACCTGAGAGTGTATGCTTGTTAGCTAGTTCTTTAAAAATTCGATGAAATCCCTTGTTGAGATATCAGAACCGTCAAATAGCTCAATTTCATCAGGTTCGTAATAGAAATTGCAATCAAACGATCTATCGCAAATTTCACTATCTTCATATCCATCAAACCGCTTCAAAACATTCAGAGCAAGGAGGAATCACTCAGCGCAGCGGAGTTGAGCACACAGGCAAGCCAACATTAGCAGGATTGGGAAAAATCGTAATGTGAGACTCTGACGAATCATTTGTAGTACTATAAACTTCCTTACTTATCTCCAACGAACCCTACAGATCATTATAGGATAAAAAGGAGTTTTCATCACCTGAACTATCACCCGAAAACTCGTTTTCAACTACAATTACATTTTCCTTAAATCGATGTTTCAATTCTGAAACCAAATTGTGTTTCCGGTATACAATGTTTTTTTGCCTTTAAAATTGGGGCTTCATTTTCCTTCTCTGCTTCTTTGGAGAACTTTAATTTAAGCTTTTGTTTAGGAGGTTGATCTTTCAGAGGATCACCATGTAAAGAAATAAACTTATATAAGCAATTTTTGTTAAACTTTCCGAAAAAAAGAATCAATTTTTACAACAATTTCTTCACCTGGTTTGATAGCTTTGAAACTTATGCTTCGTACCGCAAATTTTGTTATTTCATACCTTGCATTAGGCCGAAATGAGGAATTTATGAAAGCTAATGGCCCAAATTTTAAAAAGATTTGTCTTAATATCCTGCTTCTAGTAATTAAAGAAAAATCATTGTAGCCCTCTGCGTGATCGGAGTCCGGGAGCTCACTCAGGAAACCTGAGAGACCGTTAATAACTTCTCCAATAACAATTTATTTTTCTCACAAAACTCCTAACTGCTGAAAACCAGCAGAAGGTACATAATTAATTGGTTCAAATGATAATATCCGTCTGGAAAATTGATACTGTTTCTCGAAAAAGACTTTGAAGTTCTTCAAGGTTCTCACGAGTCCCCTCTTTGTCTTCCACAAAAATTTTGTGCGAGAGATTACTGTCTATGTAATCTCAGAGATTACTGTCTGTGAAAATTTCACAGAGATTACTTTCTATGAAAATTTCACTGTCTATGTAAGTTCTCGTTAGCCTAGCATCCACCCATGCTAAATTCTTCCAGTTAAACTTGCGTGTATCTACACTAGAGCCAATTTCTTCTGGAAAAACTGATGAGATTTTTTAACGAACAATGTTGAAGCTAAACCAATTTTTCCAAAGACCACAAAATCAACGAAACAAAACTGGATTGTTTAAAAAAAAATAAACCCTACAGACTTCTTACAATCCTACTCAATTATTAAGTAACGAAAACTGCTATCTGGTGACGTGGAAACATCAGGGACCTAAACTGCTCATCCACTGATGAGCCAACTAGAGTTTTCCAGGATTACTTTTGAGAGCTTCACATTTTTTGATTTGACGTTCTTTTGAGCCTTCTTGGTTTGCCCCAAGCTTTGCACGGTTGTAAGCATATAGAGACGTTCCACAGAAAACTTTGACAGCTTCTAAAACAAAAAAAATGCGAGATCAAGAGAATGACTCGTATTCTTTAAAAAAACTGAGCCTTTGAACTTCAACTCTGCGACTTTGGTGCCCTTTTGTAAACACTTTTGATTATTTTTCCTTGGAGAGAAGCAATAATCAGCTCGCTCTTCCTCTGAGGGAAGGATTTTAAGGACAAGAGAGGCCCAAAATCCCCTATATGCGTTCGCACTTCCACCAAATCCGAGGAGGTCCATGTTTCTATACATGAGGATTTTTCGCTGCAATTTCTTCAAGATCTTGTAGTGTTTTTTGTCTTAAAGTGCAAACAACAACTTAATGGCACTAATTTAATCTTCAAAAAGCCGATTAAAATTTTTCAAAGACAAAAAACTGAATGAAAATTTTTCAATAACAAAATTTATACCTGTTCTTTAATTTTTATGGAAGCGGAAACCAGATAATTATGAAGTTCGATCTCAGTCATACAGTTCTGGACCAAATGCTTCTCTATTCTCAACAACTGTGCAAGGATAAGTTCAAGGCTCTCAGTACACAAAATGTTGCGCAGAGCTAGGGACTTTATTTCTTCCTGGGGAAACAGAATTCATCCCTGACCTATAAGTGATTTCAGGTTAAATTTCAAAACGTTCAATTCTGACTTTCTTCGCCTTAACAAAAACGTGAATGTCTGAACTGGAAACATTAAACTGATTAGCAAGAGAGAAAAAGCAAGAATCTCACATGTCTCTAAGAAAAGCATCAAATGAATTATTTCAGCAACACTGAAATTGAACATCCAAAGATAAAGACAGTCATGGCACCAAACAACTGACAATCATATTCAGTCAAAAGATAGAGGATGGAAGATCCCAAGCAACATTAGGATACAAACTAAAAGGAACTGCATCCGAAGCTGAAAACAACGTTCTGATATAAGTAACAAAATAATGCAATTAAACATGGAACAGTGAGTCATAGAAAATGAAAAACATAAAAGTTAGGCATATTCTTCGAGAACAGTCGCCACGGTTAGGACAACTTATTTTTTTCTTTTCAATCGGGCAAATATTGCATCTGCAATTCACTCAGGGTCGCTTTCAAGAGATCCCCTATTCTTGTAACCATTTCCCATAACATTTATTAAGCGCACACAGCGTTTGTACAGTTTTGTGTATACTGACTCCCAAGAAAAACTTTAGCCGCCTTTTTGAATGCATCCTCTCTATCCACATATTGTTTTTATATCTTTGATCAAGGGTCTGAATGAATTCGGAGCTTTAAGTGAACCAATGGCTGTTATGAATTGTAATATATCAAAATTGAACCACACTTTTAAATTATGACATTTTTTAAAATAATTCTTGGCCTGGTCTTACAAGTTACGGGTCCCAACATCTTGCCATATCTTCAGTAAAGCAAAATCAATGTGTTACTAGCCTGTTTATGCTTTACCGATTGGCTTTATGACTTTGACACTACAAGTTTTCAACAAAAATTTGTGAAACTTATAACGTTGATCAACAATACTAGTGCTTGTTGTTCGTTTCTGGTGTCCTGTCAATTAAGCGAATAAGAGGTCACAATCAGGCCGCATTTAGTTTCAATTGGACATATATAATCTTTTCAGTGAAAAGTTTACTGCTTTTAAGGCTTGTAACTGCATTTTTGTTCTTTTCGAACATGACTTGTTATGATTATTGAGAGACCTCCCTGCCGTCCTTGGGATCAATTGTGGATCTAATAAGTGCATTCTGATAGGTCCCAACAAACAAAAATTTTCAAACAATGATTTCAACCCCTGGTTTTTTAGACAAAAAATGTTGTTGAAGTTTTTGGGGTTACTATCGGTTTCATTATATTAATAAAATTGTATTTGTTGAAATTTTGTGAAATATGGCTATATATCTATCTCAGCGTTATTTCATCAGAAAACAACATCTAATACGAGAATTATGGATACCCGTACGAACCCCCAGAGCCCATCAGGCCTGATTCAGATATTTTCAAGAGGCCAAGTCTTGAGACATCTCTGGACAGAGAGAGGCCAAAACTTGTTTTTTTCTGGGCAGAGTTAAGGTTTACATCATGTTGATCCGATAATTTTAATTTAATGAGGGCAACCCTTTTACAAATTCGGCGCCCAATTACACGTTTTTTGTCAAAAAAAATCATATGCATTTGAAAATCGTGCATTTCACCCCAAGACTTGGGGCCTCTCTAGGCAGAGAAAATCCAAGTCTTGGGTTACTCTGCCAAGTCGTAGAATCGGTTTCTTCTCTTGAAGTTCACTGATTTACAAAATATCCCCATGAGAGAAGTAAAAACTGAGTGCTTTGTTTCCAAATAGGACCCATGCATATGTATAAGGTCTCAAAAAATATTAGCTGTAAATTGAAATTCAAAAGAAAAACGAAACGTTTGCGGGTTAGGTGGATCAAATAAAGTTTTGACGGTTTGACACATAAAACTCTCACTGCCACCCGCAGAATTGGTGGTTAGATCTCAAAATTAAAGCTTAAATCTATCAAAAAAAGTCAAGAAGAAATTAGTGTAATTAATATGCTGTTGGTTCAACTAATTCTTTTCCATTTTCCGAAAAATTAAATTTAAAAAACTTTTATCACCTTCAAGAATTCAAAAAGGATTTTTATTCCATCTCTTCCTCTGTGATTCTTCGTATTTTGTGTATCAACGATTGATGGATTATAAGCTGAGTTTCATTCGGTTTCATTTGGTTCCATAATCATAACTGCTGCTTGATTTGTACATTAGGGTACACCAACTTATGATAAAAGTGCCCATGCACATATAGAATGCACCATTCTAACCCTCTGTCCAGAGAAAAACAAGTCTTGGATCCTTTCTGCCCAGAGAAATCCCAAGTCTTGTGTCTTGCCTGCCAAGAGGTCACCAAGTATTGGTTGTACTCTGCAAAGAGTGACCCAAGACTTGAAACTTCTCTTGGCAGAGAGACTCAAGACTTGGGATTTCTCTGGCAGAGACCTCCAAGTCTTGATTTTTCTCTGTCAAAAGAAACCTCAGATATCGACTCTGTAGTGTTCTCTTAGCAGCCTTGTATTTGACATGATCAGACTCTGAATCAGGCCTGGGACCTTGCCTGATTTTTTTATGGATCAGGCCTGATGGTCTCTGGGGGTTCGGTACGGGAACCGCTAATCTTACGCCGAAATTCCTACACTGCGAATCTTATAAATTGACAGAACCTCGATCCTAGTAGTTGAAGTGCTACTTATTCAAAGCCGCGACTTTGAGAGGATATGTTCTTTCAACCAAAAAGCAGACGGAGAGAACAATCAACTTTCGATAATCTTGTAGGTTCAAACAATATTAGATAAATGCAAATCAATTTTATTCCGAATTATGGCAATCATTTCGAGAAATTTAGAAAGCAGTTTTTCAAGACAGTTCTTATTCCAGTGTAAAAGATTTTTCGGTTCAAAGCCTCCCGGTCAAAATTGTTTTGTTATTTGTTTTTGAAAAAGTACGTTATTCCAGCCACAAAACGGAAACAAATTTAAAAAAAGAGAGCACGCCTTTTCTGTGCATGACACAGAAAAACCTACCAATCACCTCGAACCAAATGTTAAGACATTCAACTCGACGATAGACCAACTTGTGAAAAAAAATCGATTCCCAAAAAATGTTGATTTGAAATCATAAAGTAATGAAATCATAACTGGACTAGAATTTTGAAAACTATTAGTTTTTGGGAGAAAATGTGCATGAATTTTATTTCAGCAACCAAGAGAGTACAATTGGAAGCAGATTATTCTTTGAAGGAACGTTTTGTAATGTTATGGCAATTTAATTCAAATGAGTGCTTTCATTAAAAACTTGAAGCAATAAGGTTAGATTTGGCTGCCTTCAATTTCGGAATTTTTTCCATCATTCCTTTTTTTTGATTAGACGAATTTAGAACTCTTAGATCGAAATGGGAGCAACTTAAAGGTTTTGCCAACACAGAATAAAGCACAAATTTACAAAAAAAAAATGCAAAACATACAGAAAGCGTCAGTTTCCTGGTATTATTAAAAAATTAAATTTTGTTTTTTTTTTAAATATGTAACTTTTATCTATTCTTCGGATAAATCATGTTAAGAGAGACTGGACAATAACCAACTGATAACAAAAAAGCAACAAAATGAAGCAAACTGCCTTTTTTTATAACTGTCTAATCAAAGCTTGCTCTTTTTACGTGTCTGATTGTGTTTCTTAAGTCTATTATATTTTTAATATATTAAAATTTTGAGAACTAATCCAAAATTTTGATAAGAAAAAGAAAATTTTGAATTTTTTATCAATTTTTACACTGTAAATTTAAGGGTGATATCAAATCGAATTATTAGGTTATTCTAATAAAATTTACATCGAAAATTGTAAAACTATCGAAAAAAATGTTTTATTTAAATAAACCAACAACTTGTATCTATTTTGGGTGACTTTTGTTGATTTAGTGCCACTTTTTTGAACGGCCGGTGATATACGGCTTTGCTCACTTTCGAGTTTATTTATTGCCCACGGTTAATCTCGTATCATGCAGCTGTTCATGCAGATCCAACGCTTAAACCTCCACAATGATATTTTTCGGGAGATTTTCTTCTATTCAATTTAATCATTTTTCAGGTAAACAGGTAAATGACCTTATTTTAGATAAAATTGTTGTAGAAATTAGTTAATTTTCTGCTCCGCTGTTTTTATTTTACCCCAAATACGATATTCTTTTTTACTCTACAGCTCGTTACAATGCAAAAAATGGCACATGCATCTTGGGCGCTAAAAATTTGTTTGCCCAGCAATCTCAGGGTTAGGCAATCCAAAAAATGTCGCAAAACAACAATGGAAACCGTTTTCAACTGCCAACACATCCGGCAAAAATAAACAAAACAGTGAGTTCAACTAGCTTTCGATAGTAGGACAACAACTGGACTGAGACGTACTGTTAAAGCGTGTGAACTATGCATGTATCTTCAATGTTAACTTAAGGTCAATCAGAAAGCAACGATTTTGATGTATCCTTACTTAAGGCATCCTTACTTAAAGTATCCTTACATAGAAACTCTTTACTTAAGGTTCATAGAGATTTTTGTTTTATTCACTGTCGATTCAAACTATGGCAAGGTTATGATTCAATGCACAACGATCAACTCCGTAAAATTGAAGTAAAAGTAAACGAATTTTGAGGAATCTCCTTTTTACATATCTTTAATCTCAAAACAAAAAATGATAAACCAAGATAATAAAACTGTATAGACGTTCGATTAAATTGCTGAACGAATGGCTGAACCACTATCGCAAACAAAGTCAATTGTTCACCGTGCTGATCTTAAGATTGATACTTCTCTTTGATTGATCAAATTTTTGATTACAAGATAACCAATCGACACAACGCTACAAAAATTGTATATCAGCCATTAGCTTAGATCTAAACACGAATAAAACGATGAGATCAGTAAAAAATTTTCCTGGACTTGTACTGACCATTTCACTGTCGAAAAACTTAATCTTAGTGTTAATTTGTTCGAGCTCAATTTTTTTGATCATCAAAACGGTGGAATTGAAATCTAGTTTTCAAAACTCAGATCGTGACAAAAAATTAATCATGGAGTCATTCTTTTTACAACTGAACCGAAAAAAAATCAAAAAACTATCTTTTTATCTTTTGGCCTTAAAAGATAGGTTCAGTCTAAAAAATTGAAATCCGCATTGAGCTTAATCCACATTTGATATTTGAGGAGCTCAGTATAATTTCTTAGCAAGTAAATGTTCTGCTCGCCCATAAAAATTTTCTAAAACAAAAAGAATTCGCATTAATTTTATGCTTGCTCACATAATTTGATTTGTGACAGAGCTCAGACAGTTTGAAAATGGAGACATTATACTATTCCATGAAACCCAACAAAGTTGCTTGACAATTTGGAAAAAGATTGAAAATTATCAGTGGAAGTACCGCTCCCGAAACTTCAATCCATTCTTTGGCACTTCAAAACAAACACATATATTAAAAGATGACATTTTTGAAGACAGAACGAGCGTTAAAATTTGCAAATTTCTTTGTTTAATCAGAATTGAGAAATCCAGTCCTACAGATGTGAACAACGCAAAGGCTTTCATTAAGTTTTCTTCCGCAATTCAGGATCAAGTCTATACGCATTTGAGTAGAAACTTAGAGCATAAATTTTCACCCTTATATTATTTGATGTTCTTCTTGGAGCACACTAGTGTTGCTGTAGTTATTGAAACAGTTTTAAATTAGGTCAATAAACAACCAAATCATGATACAAATAATAGTATCATGATTTTCTAACAAATCCTCCATTTCAAAATAGAATTTTGAAGCTGATATTTAGCTTCTATCATGATTTAGTGTTTGGAGTAAAATTTTTGAAAGAAAAAATTAAAACAGACTCTGTTCTCCTTCTGAAAATTTCGATATTATAGGGGACAAATAACTTGAATTCAGAAGAAAACAAAGTACAACTGATGGTTGAAAATTATTTTCATTATAGTTTGTATGATTGATGAAAAGTTTGGGGCATTTCGTAAAATAGCGTTCAAACAGTAAAATAAATTCTGTTTCGTTTTCTTGACTGAAATGTAGTTTAACAATGGAGTAAGGGAATATCAATCCAAAAGACGGTTTATAAAACACAATTTTCATTTTTACAGGGAAGAGGAATTTTTCACAATTAATGTTGAAAGCATTAACAGGAATTGTTGGATCTATTCTGTTTCACCCCCCCCCCCCCCACACCACGTGTTTTTTATGACCCCCAGTTACCAATTCTATGTTGTTATATAGCACGTTACTATGTAAAAAATAGCACGTGCGACTGGGGGTCATAAAAAATTTACGCTCACTAAGCGGGGGGGGGGAACGGAATAGATCCGAATTACTTTTCTCGGGTCAGAACACAGTCTGTATGGTTAGATTTTAGTTTGACTTTATCTGAATTTTAATGCTACTGAAATGAGAGGACATCAATCATCAAAAATGTGGTTTACAGTTTTTTGTTAATTTTATAGGAAAAAGATTTTTAATTTTCTGTTTTCGGTTA
>NW_027452479.1:0-5000 GCF_964194025.1 Convolutriloba macropyga | reverse complement strand
TTTTATTGTCCAGCCGAATTCCAGAACACCTTTATTGTCCAGCCAAATTCCAGAACATCTTTTTTGTCCAGCCAAATTCCAGGACGTATGTTTTAGTTCCAGCCAAATTCTAGGACGGTTGTTTTAGTTTCAGCCAAATTTCAGGACATCACATTAGGTCCAGACAAATTCTTTTCATATCCAATATCTGTCGAGGACAGTCTTTTCATACCCTAAATCTGTCGAGGACGGTCTTTTAATAGTTCCAGGTCTCGACTAGGGCCCCCATTATGGTATAATTACCATATTTGGGATGGCTATAAATAATCTGACCACTAAGCGGGGGGAGGGGGTATAACGGGAAAGACCCGAAAATTCAGTGGGGATTTTACAATTTTCAGAGTTCTGATCATGGCATCTAATAGACAATTCAAACTAAAATTGAGTACTATTCTGAGATTGCTCTGAGCATCATGAACTTAATTCTGAGTTTTCAATGAACATTATGGAATTTCATCCTAATTTTGGTCTCAACTGACAGAAAATCACCACTAATCTGTCCTTCAAAAATCCACAGGTTTTGCTAAAAATTCTCTTTTCTAAATTTTGGCTTATTAAAAGACCATTAAAAATGCATGAGGCTTTGTTTCTTCACGGAGAACGCGGCGAGGGGACACAAAAGATACTGCCCCCCACCATCCAGTTCAACACCCTCCCTGCAGACTTTTGCCATATTAAACTGTGCACGTAAAAGTTGTGATTTTTTTACATACAGAAGCAGAACCGGAGCAAGACTAAATAGCTTTGCACCAGAGCAGTCCAACATAAGAAACAGTTAGAAAACTGCCAAAAGCCTTAAGAATTATGTCTAATCGTGAGATAAAGTGTTATTGCAGCTTGAGTATATTACTACATTACTTGATTCAATGAAACCAGCTAACCTAAATGTAATCGTTCTAGTCCCATTAGCCATGAAAGAAATTTGATGTTATTCAGTTTGTTTTCCCTTCCAAAATTATGAGCTATATTTTCCAAAATAAAATAATGCAGGTTTTTGTGGGATTTGTGGTTCTTCTGAATAGTAAAAGATGAAGGAGCATACATGCTGACAATGTTATATGCAATGCTGCACGTAATGTTTTAAAGGCAAAAAAGCATGCTTATGAAAAGACAAATGATGGATCCATGAAAATACTTTAACACGACTTTGTTTGCAAACATTGTGTCCAGCTTAAGTCCATTCCAAGTTTTGGATCGAACCAAAGTCTTTTGTAGATTGTTGGATCCAGCTAAAGTTTTTAGCGAAAAATCTGAGTCGAGCTAAAGTCCAGAATGTCTTAAATTCAAGCTAAGATCTTCATAGCGCAATGAGTCGAGTATGGTCTTTTCATAGTGCATTTTGACTGAGCTTTTCATAACTCTGTATCTAGACCTGGGCACTCGGGGGCACAAAGGAAAAAGATCCAAGATAATTTAGAAACTCAAAAAAGCTACTCGAAATATCCAATGGCTTTGACGTTCCAGCACGCCATCTGCACTTTTTTTCAGTTGATAATTAATTTTTTCCTGCATATTTTGGCAACTTGACTGCACAACTTGAATTTATTGTAAAATACAGGCCCGTTTTACAATAACTTTTTAGCTACTTCGCCTTAAAGTACTTATACTGTTAGGTTGAAGTAAAAGAAAACTGAAATTAAAACATGTGCAGAACTTCATCCCAAATCAGGGTTCTGCTGGTAATTTTCAGGAAAACTGAGTTTTTTTCTGCCCTAAGCTAACTGGGCATATAATTTTAACACCGCAGGTGCAAGTGCTGTTTTCTTACACAGCAACTTGCAAAATTACAACTCTAAATTGTTAAGTGGGTAGTGAAAAACACAAGCGGGGAAGTTTAGATCTAAAAACTTCGCGTTAGGACTATATGAATTTTTTGGATTAAATTAATTAGACGCTCTATTACAGGTACGTTAAGTTAATGCAACGCGTACAAAATTCTGGTAAATATATCTGTTGTGCATTGATAGTTCAAGCAAGCTTGTGCTAGAGCTTAATGAAGACCAATCGACAAAAGCAACTCAATATTTATAGATATTTTTCTCAATAAAAAATATATGGTTTTGGAGATGTCAGAATTTTATAAAACTCCTCTTTTTGTGACAGAAAACAGTGTTTCAAAAATGAGATCTCAAAATCAGATTGAGTTGTACAAGTCACACAGTTTTTCAGAGAACTGTCTTAGAGACTTTAATTTTTATACTTTATACCAACAACTTAACTGAAGCTGCATCAACTGATTGTGATGTATTACAGCTTGCGAAGATACATCAATTTTATGTCATACAAAGAAAGAAGTAATTTTACATCTAAAAGCTGATGATGCATCGAAAAGACAAAATAATATATGAAACAAAACAAGTTAACACAGAGTGAGGAAAAAACAGTGTTATTGGTGTTCGGGAAATAAGAATTGCCCATCAACCAACTTGTCAATTTCAAAAGACACCGATTGGAAGCATCTGAAAAATATAGATATTTAGGTGTAAAAATTGACTAGGAACCGACATACTATAATAAACTAAACAAAATTATTAATAGAATGGCTTCAACAGTCATATCATTATACTTGGTTCGTAACAAAAACCGTTAAAAACAGGAAAAATCTTTATAAACCACTTGTATTGTCTCCTTTAGATTTTAGCGAGGTTTTTTTTCAAAATTTACCATCTTACTATTTTGACAGAAATAACAAACAGATTAACAAATGGGCAGAAAAGTTTGTTTTCTGAAAACGATTTACGAAACTGACAGAGATATACCTCTAGAGATTTAAATACTTCCAGCAGAACTCCAAACACCGAAGTTGTCATTAAAAGAGTTTTTAAAATCCTTCAACAAACAAAAAATGTTCTAATAACAATTCAGAATTTTAGAAAACCTGTCAATTATTTTAAAAAGACGAATTCATAACCTTTTCTTAGAACCGAAATTTAAGTCAAAACGGACTAATGGTTGAACAGTAACTTTGTTTGACAATGGAACGCACATCCAAATACAATTAGAGAAAAAACTTCGATTTAAACAAAAAGTTATATCAGAAACGCTTAGTTGACCCGAAAAAGTTCCATCAGACAGAAGGGTAACAGGTTTTAAATAGATTTTTAATTAATTTATTTTAGCAAAACCGAACCTTAGTTTGTAATGAATTAGAAAACAATATTATTTGTTTTATAAATTTTTGAATGTAGCAATAACCAAGTTGTTAGTTTAAATTACAAGTATCAGACTTTTTTTAATAATAAACAATGTTTCGTACTGTTTTTTTACTTACTGAAAACAAATTCAGGATAATTCCTAAACACACTGCATAGAATACTTGCAATCAGATTCTAAAGGTTTTGTTCCTAACCTGATACGAATTCCATTCAAAAATAACTCAAACAGTTTTTTTTACCACTGAGAACCAAGAAATATCTTGTCAAAACTATTGATAAATATTGAGGCATGCTTTTGATTTTAAAAAATTGTTCTAATTTCTTGGGGCCCCATGAAATTTGGAATAGGTGCTGTCATAGCTGAAATTTTGGCCAAGTGATTACCTTAAAATACTAAAAAAACGTTGAAATTCTGCTTCTAACTTATCTCGAAAAACAGGTTGGTGGGCTTCCGAATGCTAATTTAAGCAAGAAACCCAAAAATTTGTTCTACTTTGAAGCGGAAAAAACTAAACATTTGAAGTAATCAGAAAAAATTTTTTGTGTTTTTCGCAATTAAAGATTGATGCCAAAGATAAGTTAACCAAAAATATAAAAATGTTAAACAAGTGAATTTTCAAATTAAAGCAACTTAAACTCGCCATTCCATCAAAACTTTTTTGGTTGATAGCATAAAAATTGCAGTTTATTTAATTGAGGTTCTACCAAAATCATTAATAATTACAGACTGATCCGCCATTTTGTGGTGGAAACTAGATTCCACAATTCAACTATGTACCCCGAAATGAAAAACATTTGCTGCAGCTTCCACATAGGTCACATCCGCATGAACGAACTTTTATTTTCCCGTTTGCTGTTAGGCGTCACTTTTTATGAACTGATAAGACATGAAAACAATATCAAAATAATTTTTGTAATTAAGCAGATCTCGGGGCACTAAAAATGATACACAAGTACGCAAGTAAAGCTTAAAAAAGAGAAAGAAAACTGATCATCTCGAAAAAAAATCGGAAAAGGTTTCTTTCTGTCTGCAAAATTTCAACAGTTTTTAATACACGGGATACTGATAGCCGTAATCACAAAATTATTTGTGCGTTTAGTAGTCATATCCACAATAAGTGAGATTTTTGCACAGAAAGAATTTCAAGAATCAATTAGTCTGTGAAAAAATTTCAGTTTCATAAAAATTAAAAAAAAATGTTAATTGCGTTGTCAGATTATGACATAAAATCTCAATAAAAAATGTTATTACTAGAAACATAATAAACGAGGGGGCTCGGTAATACGCGTTTGCACATAATGTTCCGACCTCGCTCAACCGCACAAAGAGATGGAAAATTTATCCAATTAAAATAACCTCTTGCGGTGAAACCACTATAAAAATTAAAAAAAAAACTCATTTTAGGCCCATGATACCTGCTTTCAAAGAGGGTAAGAGACAAGAGGCACAATGAAGTCCTTAACTAAGCCCAAAACTCATTTTCCACCTATTTTTTAAACTTTAATGAAAAAATCGAAACAGCATTAGAAAAAAAAACTAAATGAAAACAAATGATATAAATTTCCTCTGAAAAATTATCGGCCCTGTTTTTTTAATAATTAAAAAACATACCAAAAACAAAAATGGGCAATGTTAAAAAAATCACTTTTTGAATAAAAATCACTTCAAAGTCATCAAAACAATTAGCTATCAACTAACTATTTCGAATGGCTTCTTTTCGTTTTTTTTTCATGGGAAACCACTGGGACCTGTCTTAATCCTGAATGTCGTACAAATATAAAATGAACAAATACAGGCAAAAATCA
>NW_027452478.1:0-22500 GCF_964194025.1 Convolutriloba macropyga | reverse complement strand
GTGTTTTCAGGCTCAATAACTTGTTGCTGATTGTCGACGGGTGGATAATTCGATTGTGGATCAGATTTATTTGTGGAACTCCTTGGAATTGAAGCATTGACGTAAGCTACAGGATCGATGTAGTTTTCGTGATTAGGATACGCTCTGAAGAAACATTTGAGAAAACGATGAACAAATGTACACCAAATATAACATTTATAACATTACAGAGACGTGCCAGTAGGGCAAAGTTTTGCCTTTAAAGGAGTTATGTGTTATCTTAGCTTTGGTTACAATAGTTACCCGTGTGATACCTTGTACTGTAAAGGTATGCAGTTGAGTGTCGAATGCTCGTCTACTTTACTAGTGTTGGATTCGAGGTGCGAATCCACCGTATTTTGTGTAGGGTGCGTTTACAGTCTTTACTTTTACGAAGCAAGAGCGTTTTTGCAAGTGTAGCTCTGTTCTAGCGACGTGGAATACCGACTCGATTCGACTACTCTAATCAGTCCAAACTATTCTCAGTCCAAAACAGGAGAGATTGATAAGCAACTGAATTCAAAATTAACTGATAAGAAAGTGAAATTGATATTAGCAAAAAAGTGGAAAGTCTGAACATATCTGAATATTTGACTTTTCAGTTGGAGGTAAAACGTACCTGAGTGAATTATCTAAAGTTTAACAATCAACTTAAACGATGTAATGATAACTATTAATTTAGTACACTTTCAGATCATTTGATATAACCGTATCACATATCCGTGACTGACAAGAATTTGAATACTGCAAGTTAACAAATTTTAAATATAAGTAACATATTTACTGGTTAGTATAAATATTAATTTAAGGTAACGGTCGTTCACAATAAAGTTAAATTTCCAACAACAACATGATGAGATATTGGAATTGCTATGGCTTTCCAAATTCATAAAATGTAAATGTAAACGGACAGACTAAATTAACGAAACTCCGAAAATTAATTACAAATTTAACACGAATGCAAGTTGTTTTGAACGCTGAACAATTGATGAACGCTAACATAAGATTTTTTTGGCTTCATTTAGGCTAACATGACAAAAAAGTTTTTCTAAGAAATGAAAATTAAAGCATCACAAATAAGTTAAAATTGAAGAAAATTAAAACTAATTGCATAATTGTATTCAATTGTTTGAAAAAGTTTTAAAATTGACTTTCTCTTCGTTATTTTTTTTTAGCTCTTTTGGGTGAAAAACAATCCTTTCTTCTGTGGTCTTGTCGTATGGTAGGGGACTTTGTGCGTATTGCCAAAGGTCTGTGTTTCGTTGGGCCTTCGTACCGAACTTTGCTATATCGCTAATGCGAAATTTCACCTCAGGAACACCGGTTTCTTTCATGACCGTAGTCGTTGGTGAAGTACGTACAAACGTACTCCCAGGGGCCAATGTGTCCCAAAAACCTCGAAGATCTTTTTCAATTTTTTGGAAACCATTCTAGCCAGCTCCAATTCTAACGATGTTTCGGTTCGGGGTATTGGGTTAGAGAGCATCGGGTTGGGGGTATTCGCCCTTGTATCGTCAGTCTGTATCCACTTGAGCCTTTGTCATGGCTTCCTCAATCAAGATGTCACTGCGATCCCCCGTTAACCATCCGTTATCGTCAAGATAACCTTCTACTGGAACTGTGTCTGCGTCTAAATAGTGATTTAGAAAAGTTTTGATGAATTTGGGATTGTATTTATATTACTGAGTGGTGTATTTGGCTTTCCTCCGAAGTGTGGGGAAGGTGTAAGGTGTACATTTCTTGTCTTCTGTTTACATATACTATTGACTTTATTGCATCTTTAATTGTGAATTCATTATTTCAATTAGCTAATTTCATGCAGCTTAGTCGTCTTTAATTGTTTGTATTAAACGCTCCACTAATCCAATCGCTCTGTGAAGTCGCTGTAATAATGTTCATGTTATCTTGTTTGCAAAATTTTTCAACTTTATTAGCTATAAGACAGCGTGCTTGATCTAAACTATTATTTCTCGGAACTCCATGCGTTTGAATATAATCATCTAAAACTTTAACTACATTGGGTCTGTTTGCAGATGTACCATTAGTAGCAGCATCAGAAGAGGTGTCAACCACATTGTTGACACGTGGTTTTGGCTTTATTTGAATCTTCGACTTCCGACAGACTTTTGAAGGAGAGTTCCAATTAAATTCAAACGTTGCCATCTCAATGGGGGTTCTAGTGTTGATCGTTCCCAACATGGTTATATCCTAAGAAGAACTCATTTTTAACCTGCTGACTGCGCCATTTGATACCTTGTACTGTAAATGTATGCAGTTGAGTGTCGAATGTTCGTCTACTTTAGTAGTGTTGAATTCGAGGTGCGAATCCACCGTATTTTGTGTAGCGTGCGTTTACAGTCTTTACTTTTACGAAGCAAGAGTGTTACAAGTTTAGCTCTGTTCCAGCAATGTGGAATACCGACTCAATTCCACCACAAGCTATTCTCAGTCCAGAACAGGAGAGATTGATAAGCAACTGAATTCAAAATTAACCGAGAAGAAACTGAAATTGTTATTAGCAACAAAAGTGGGAAGTGTGAACATATCTGAATAGTTGACTTTTTTGTCAGAGGTAAAACTTACCCAAATGAATGACCTAATGGTTAACAATCAATTTAGATGGTGTAATGATAACTATTAATTTATTTAACCGTGACACAACCCAGAAAGATCTTTAATTTTCAATTTGAGAAAAAAACTTTGGGAAGGAAGTTACAACCAAGGTAAAGCACAGAAACCTGTTACATTCTTTCGCATACTGAAACTGAATTCCAATTTCCGACGGTCATACGCAAATGCATTATGATTGACAAGTTGGAAGTATGTAAAAAGAAAAAAGTGCTAGAAAAATGAAAAGCCATGTGAACGGCAAAAACCTATATTTGAATTAACCAGAGTCCCAAACCTGCCTGAAGTAGAGTCCCAAATTGAGGACAATGCGGTCAAACAAAGCATGATTGTGAGCACTCACAACTGTGCAGTGACTGTGTTGGTGGACACAGGCAAACAAAAGTCAACGGACAAAAATTAAGGAGATTGAGAACTGAACATGGTAAATGCTATCAAAAAGAAAGACTAAAGTATATGACCAACTAACAAGAATCTGGAGTTTTTTGTTTCTCCACACTTAGCAAGCAAAATACAAGTCTTTCTGAAAAAATAAATAAAGAAAACATAAAAACGACTGCACTCATGACAATGGAAAAAAATCTTTCTGTTTATTTTTGATTCCGTTTATGAATCCGATATCATCAAACAGCTTCCAAGTGATTTATTAGTTTTGAACTAAAAAACTGAAGAGAGAAAACTGCAAACTTCTCATAAACTACTTGAAAAGAATCATCATTTTGTTTGTGATTTCCGCAAGTAAACATTAGCATACTGTGAATCACGCATCTTGCAAATGAAGTTAGATGCTAGCTTGATGCATGATACAAACAACTCTGTTAGTTCTGCGGAGTAAGCTGTAATTTTAAGCTACGCTAAACTTTTTCAAAAAAATTTTTTTTTAACAATTTAAAGAAAAAAAATGTTATCGTTTTGCTTCTCATAGTGTTTTACCATTGAGCGAGGTCTAAATTACGTACGTGTAACACTTGGAGATAATTGCTTATGCATTGCCGTGGGCAAGTTTTAACAAATTTTTTTTTCGTAGGTAAAGAAAATGAATAATTGGGAAAAAAACTGCGTTTAAAACTATTTTTACTACAAAACATTATAGCTCAGCCAAAAAAATGATGAATTCTTAATCATTGTAAACGACAAACATTAACAATTAGTTTCAAGCATAACGGAAACATGGTTTAACAATACTTATAGAAAGGAAATGTTATACCTTCTAAATCATAATATCATCATAAGCGCAGAGAGGAAAAGAGGTGGCAGTGTTGGCTTTTGGGTAAAGTGTAGTGCTAAAAAGAAAGTCAACAGAAACTGGCAAACAGTTCTGTTCAAACTGTATCTTTACTTCTCCAGCATAAAAATTTTGAAGTCGTTATAAGCTGCATTTATGTTCCCAAGTTGCTCAATTGAGAAAACTTTGCATACATTAGGAAACTTTCTAGACGAAATTGAGAATCCAGATATGAGACTTATACTCTATAGTGACTTCAATGTAATTTTCTTTCATAAAGGAATAACTCTTATCATCAAACATCCATTTTGCAATGAAAAAAGCTAGCATTCTCTGGCTCTAATACTGCCGCTCGGGAGACAAAAACGGAAAAAAAGACAAAACAATTTAAATTTCACAAACTACCGTTCACTACAAGTTTGGAAAAAAAATTATGTGAGTGATCACTATTGCACTGAATTGCAGATACCGGAAAAAAATGCAAGAGGTGTAAGCATAAAAACTTGGGGTTCTCGCATGGTCAAAACTGCAATAACCGAGAAGCATTCATAATTGAAGAGCAAATATTGAGTCCTTCGATAAAAACTTTTGCAGACGGCTTAAACAGCAACGATTGCAATTTTCTTCTGAAAGAATCAAATCAAGTTAATTTCCGATGGTCAAATGAAAAATCTTTCTTAACGATAAGTTGGTATTATTTGAAGAAAAATAGTGCTACGAATTGTGAAAATGCATATAACGAAAAATTGAAGGTATTTGAATGAGCCATGGCCTGAAGTAGACTACCAAACCGAAACCAATTTGGTCAAACAAAACATGATTTTAGGCACTCACAACAGTAATGTGACCATGTTGGTTGACACAGGCCAACAAAGTCAATGAAATTAAAAATCAATGAGATTGATGAACTGAACGTTGTTACTGTTATCAAGAAGAAAGAAAAAAATCCACGTTCAACTGCCAAGAATCCGGAGCATTTTTTCTCTCCGCACTTTAACAGCAAAAAACAAGGTCATACTGTAAAGAAAGGGATTAAAACGAAAAATCCTACCCTCATGACAATGGAAAACAAAAAATCTCTCTGTTTGTTTTCTATTCTACTTAAAATTCTGATATCCTCAAAAACAGTTTTCAATTGTAAACTTATATTTGAACTGAAAAGAATACAGAAGAGATAAAACTGATAAATTCTGAGTTCTGTAGTTACTTGATAAGGATCACGATGTTGTTTGTGATTGTTGCAACTAGTCATTAACAGTCGGTGATATTCGCACATTGCAATTGAAGTTGGATAGTTAAACTGACATACAAAAGGAATAGAAACTCCTTGTTTTCGGCAGAGTGAGCTGTAGTTGACTGAAACGTAAAGCTATCCTAAACTCTCTTTTTAAGAGACCGTTTGTTTTTTAATTTGTTGAAAATATATTTTCATTATGTATCTTTTTGTTTATTATCATTGTGCGAGCTCTAAAATCAATTTCATAAAACTATTGGAGAAAAATTACTATGCTTTGCTGAGGCCGCGGTTTGATAAATGTTATTTCTTAGGTACAAAAAATGATAGCCTGTGAACAAATTAAATATCATTTTATTGCAAAAATTTAGATCTCTGCCAAAAAATATGATGATTTCAAATTTTTTGATTAGCGAGCAACAACCATTAGTTTCATGCATTAGGGTAACATGATTTTATAATACTGCGAGAATGAATGGCTTAATCTTTAATTTAATTTGCCATCATAAGTGCAGATACGTAAAAAAGAGGTGGTGGTGTCCGTATTTAAGTAAAGTGTAGTGCTAAAGATAAAATCCTTGAAAACTGGAGAAAAACTCTAATCAGCCTGTTTCTATAGTTTTCAAGCATAAAAGTTCCGAAGCTTTTAAAAACTGCTTTTCATCTCCCAATTGGCTCTATTGAAAAAGAATTTGCTCTATTTCCCTACATTTGAAAAGTTTTAGTTTTTAGTCGAAATGGTGAAGCCAGATATTAAACACACTCTGTAGATACTTCAATATAATCTTCTTTCATAAGGGAACAAAAGTGTTAGGCAACTAACATCTATCTTGCAAGCAAAAAGGCTAGCACTTGCTGGACCTAATACTGACAATTGGGAGACAAAACAGAAAAAAACAACGCAAGTAATTAGATTTCACAAATTTCCGATCCCCCCAAATTGTGTAAAAAATGCTATAAGGGATCACTAGTGAATTGCAATGCAGATACCGGAAAAGAATACAGGAGATATAAGCAAAAAATTTGCAGTTCCCGGGCCAAAACTTCAAAACCCGAGAGTTATTCAAAAAATTAAGGGCAAATTTTGACTCCTACAATGAGAAGCTTTAAGCAGGCGGCTTAAACAGTAAAGATTACAATTTTCTTATAAAAGATTTACAGACATTGGTGAACGGAAGAACTGGATCCGCTGACGCCTCGGAAGTTTTCAGTCAAAAAGCGAAAAGGTTGGGTTGACAACGAAGCTAAAATCACTGCTTTCCATGAGATGACATTAAAGACAATTATACCTCATAAAAAATATGATAGAGCCAAGAAGTATGATGAAAAATCAAAGAAGTCGAACAACTAATAGGAAAAAAATTGTGACAATTATGCCAAGCATAAGTTCATATGAAAGCCATCAGTGGTAACAAAAACTTTATTGACGTCGCTAGAGAGCTCTCAGTTGAGTCAAAAGCAACACAATCGTGTTTTTCTTTTAATATTTTTTTCCGGAACAGGCGACAAACCGGAAACTAATTTTGACAAGGTAGCAACAACTAGCTCAAGCTGCTAGCCCATACGCAGCATGTTTGTCTGTGAAACAAAAATCTCCTTATACAGTTCAACAAACAAATAGAGCTTTGGTGCTTTTAATCTGATAAAAAAAACTCTTTTCTAAAAAATATTGCCTCTTCAACATCTCCTTTAGCATAGAAATTTTTTTAAACAAAAGCATGGAGAAAGGCAAAAATTCAAAAAAAAAGAAATTATTTTCAGTCACCGAGGATGGCGATCCAATTTAGCCATCCAGTTACCGGTCAAAATCTATCTTACCATCAATTGGGAAGTCTTCGAGAAAATACTATGCAGGCGAATAGTTTCCTTCGTGAAACAGGAATATCAAATCGAGTTCAGAGACCAACGAAATACAATTGATGCATTCAAAAGATTTGGTGATAACCTGAGATTAAACTGGACAGAATACAGTGGTAACTACATGCACTTTCTCTGACCTCAAAAAGCTTTTGACAATGTTTACCATCAAATTTTGCTTTAAAAAAGCTTTAGTTGCAGAATAGGGGACCTGTGCTAGAATTAGCAACCTCTTCTCTAGTAATAGAGTGCAATTTAGTCAAATATTCAACAACAAAGAATATCAAGTTTGGTGTACCCCAGGGTGTGTTCTTTTCAACTTTGTTATTAAATATCTATATAAATGATATTGGTTCCGCTACAACGCGAATTGGAACAGTTTTGTATGCAGATGATACTGAAATGTACACCAAACATTGCCTGAAGACCGAAAGACAATGCGCATAAACAAACTCTATATATGCCTGAATTCACCTTGAATGCTGTTAAACACAGAAAATAATAGGTTCTACAAAAAGAAAATAAAAAAGAGGTAAATTAACAACTTTCTGTTCCCTTCTCTAACTTTTGAGAATTTATTTATGCACAGATAGCGGATCATAAGGCAAATGTGCAGCCAGTTGCTTGGTACGGAATTCAGAGGTATGGATGTATAAACCAAACAATTCTCAAACTACTGAACATGATGATAAACGGAAAGGCAAGAATTTTGATATTCAAAACGAATTGACAATCCTTCTCAACAATCAGAGGATAACTACTCAATTGCAATGTATCCGCACTGCACCTCTATGAAATTTTCAAAACAGCTACAAAAATACTAGGGAACAAAAACTCATTCTCATCTCTTGAACATTGAGCCTCCGAAGATGAGATTCCTAAAATTACGATGATCGAGGAAATTTTTCCACTCAAAAAGAAATATTAAAATTTTTCTAGAAGCTCTAAATTCAGGCAGGCGATGAATTGCTTACTATTGTATTTTGCAAACTTTGTAAATGACATTCGTACCAAAATAAACTTTCATTTTAAAGTCTTTTTGTTTCGAAAGTTGTTGATAATTACATCGTAGACAATTGGGATTTATTATCAAAGTTTACTAGTTAAGAGACAGCATTTTGACATTAAACGTTATTAATTCTGTATTTTTTGAAAATTTTAATTTTTCCTATTTTTCTTATCAGCATATACGACATTCATTTCATTTCCGCCTGAGACCCTTGAAAACAGGCCTTCATAGCCTAATAGTGCTCTCCAATAGTTATAACGATTTTGTCTCGATGTCAATATACACGTTTAAGATATTTTGTTGTTTGGATCTCTGGAAACAATATATTATTATGTATGTTTAATTTCTTCTGGGCGAACTCATTCGCTTTTTCATTTTAGTCATGTTACGCAACATTTTACTACTGATTTTTCGTCTGACCGACGAAGTGTAGTAATTTTCTAATCAGAGAGACGGTATTAACTAATTTTGACAGTGGATTGAGATAAAATTCAACGCCAGGAAATTATCAGCAAGACTAGTGTCCAAATTTGGTGAATGTCGAAGAAAGATGTTACGCTCAGTTTCTACATTGCATTGTGGCAAGTAGAAAGCATAACAGGACAAGTGCTGGCCTCGAAATTCAAAGAATTTGCAAAGAGAAAACAAAAAAACTAAAACCCTAGAATGGAATGAGAAATGATTGGGAAAATAATTTACAAAAAATTCCGATAAAAAGATCCCAGTAAAAAAAGTAAAATTAGAAGTCAATTTGCTGCTTGTGAGCAAAAATCAAAACGCTTTCACCCTCTAATTTAAAGTTATAGTGGGAAAACTTCCCTTCTTCATTGCCCAAAAACATTGAAAAAATAACCACTAAACTATTAATTAATAAGAAAAACTGATAAAATATCTGGAAAACTGACGTCGTCAAAATTCGGGATTCCAAAACAACTTCTGGTAAAAACAAAAGGTATAATAGTAATATTCTTCATTTAATAATCTACTAACCAATAATCGACAACTAAAAATAGCTCCATTTTTCATTTAATGATTGTTTCAAATATCAAACATGATCCCATCGCAAACGTACTATTACTAGCTAAGATAATCGAAATAAACAACTTTTGGAAATATTGGAGTTGAAACTAAAAGACGCTTTGAGATAACTGTACGATATCAAAAATATTGATCGCTTGGCTCTTTTTTACACCTACGTTTCTCGTTCTCCTCAGAATGATTCTTGAACAACATCCACTCTATATACTTTTTTCTAGTCTTTACACTTTTTTGACGTGCAACATTATACTTCCTCTAAAACATATCCTCTAAAAATAGAATTCCCCGATTATTTTTTAAAAATTCACCATTACTTCCCTTTGAGTCGAATAAGAGGCAACCTCCCAATAGAATTCAATTACTTTGTATAGTAATATTATTACTTACGGTTCATATTCTTCATATACGCTCCCATCAGTTCGGTCAGGGTTCCTATCAGGCTTTCTGAAACAAATTGTAGATTTTTTTAGGTTTCAATTTTAACGAAATTGTTTTGAAACTCTAGTTCCACAAATTACTGACTGCAAATGACAGATCACAACGCACTTGATTCAGATTCCTTGCTTCTTTGTTTCTCTTCAAAAACCTACAGTCACATAGTGCCAAAATTAACACTTTAGCGGCATCAAATTAAAGTGTATCATCGAATTAAATTCCCTCAAAAGTAAAACCATTTACTCGAAGTCGAATAATACCTCTATTTTTAGTCAGTTCTATCCATAATACTTTAGTAGTAGTATGAAATTATGCATTGCGTAATAGGCTCATATCCGTGAGCAGTTTGCTATCGGAATTCAAGTCAAACGATAATGACCTTTGTTAAACTTCAGTTGGAGTTGCTCTAAGTCCAAAGACTAAATTATTCTGTAATCGTTCTCTGTCCCTAATGTATACATAAATGATGATAACTTAAGCACATGAATATCAACTGAGTTCTCGATAAATTTTTTGAATTGAATTGAACTGAAGTTAACGATTTACAGCCAATTACAGTTAACGAAAACTGTTGCAAATTTTGTTTCAGACAAAAATGAAAAGCAAGTTTCAGAAAATTACGATATCAAATGAGTCAGTGATTTGCTTTTATTGAATTGCTAATCCCTGGAAGGAAATACGCGACAATAATAGGCCAATTATAAGGACAAAATTATAAGGACAACCTGCGTTGTTTTATACTCGACAAGCTACGCTTTTTGCGCTGTGATCGACGTCAACAACCTTTTCACATTCATATTTTTTATTCAAAAAAGGGGCTTATATGTTCACACAGGGTAATTGCATCTTCTTTTAGACGATATTTTGTGTTGCATGTGTTTATTGCTCTTACTTTTTTCGCACTTTGAAGTAGATTGCGACAACCGCGCCAATGATGATTATGATACCGAGGACGACTGACAATGCGATTCCCATGTAAAACCCAGAGTCCCTGCTCTTGCCCTGTGACGCACCTAGAAAGATAAAAACGCGGACATTACCACATTACCCCCAACATATCGTTAACATATCGTTTCAAGATTTTGTTGGTTTAAGTGGACTAGGGTTATGTGCCGGACGCCACAAAAGACATGGAATCTTATCGCAACAATTGTGCTTACATAACGCGCACTGGCAAATAATGATCACGCACTATTTTCTAGGTTCAACCAGGAAGATTCAGTTAACGAATTTTTAAGATTAAAATTAGAGTGGATTTTTTACACCCCCCCCCCCCAACAACTTTTGAGTTCTTACAGCTCAACTGTATTATTAGAGCTGCTGAAAATGAACCCATAATTAATCCGGCATATTGACCGCATACCTTAAAGCGTTAATTACCCTTACTGTTAGCATCCATCAAACAAATTAACCCGCGCTTAGGCTAACAACAAAATAACATTTGAGCCTTTACTTTTCTGATTAATAAACGAGCCTAAAGTTCAGACTGGATTATCTAGGACCACTTTTAAACTAGAAAAACGAACTAAATTTAGATAGGCATCGCAAGTACGGCTTAATTTCCCTGCTCTTGACTTGACAACTCAGGGAAAATAATAAGTGCAAGGAATGTGTATCAGGAGGAATGCAATAAATTCCCCAACAAACTTCACGGTAATCGAATTTTAAAGAGCAGACGGAGAAAAAATTAGGCACCGAACAGGCCCGAAAACTCCGGCTTCTTAAAATTTTTTAGGGGAAAAAGCAACAACAATTTCTTGAAAAAAGCAGACTTTATTCTCTCAATTTCACGGTCAATTTCACGGAAAATTAAGGAACCGTTTCACTAAGAACGTGAACGTGAACTCATCCCCTAATGGCCCATGCTTCATTGATAATATTGAGCAAATGAGTGGGACGGGACTATTTTTTTTTCTCAATAACGGCTTCAGACAACAGCTTAGTCTTTTGTCAAAAAATTGTGCTATCAATTTCTAGTTTAAAAAAGATTAAACATATCTTTCAAAAACTTTTTAACTTAGACGTGCCTTCCAAAGAACATAAACAATTAATAGACAACGAATCAACCAGAGGCTCAATGGCACCAGGCTATTCCAAAACAACAACTATCGGGCAGCTCAACCCAATTTCACTGGTAATTAGCAACTGTGTTTATTTATACTAATCATTTTGTAAAATAACACTTTCAGTCCCAATCTTTAAATTAAGACTTATAGCACAAAAAGGTCATAGGCACACATCCTTAGATCCTTAGAGACCGTCAAGTTAGACCGGCATACACTAATTGTGATCCCATATTGTAGCAACCCGTTCTAATATGAAACAATTTCTTGGAAAAAAAATAGCATCTGCGCCACATGGAGCGTTCAAAAATAGGCGTTCTGGAGGGAGGGGGTATAACAGATTGGGTGCTAAAAAAGAGTTGGACTAACATCAACTATTTATATGAACAAAAAAGGTTACAAACTGTGCAACCGGGCCCCAGTTTTACGGCTTAGAAGTACTGATTCATTACGCCGTAATAGTAAACTGTCAAATTACACCATGGCGGCTAATCCCTAATTGACTGGTACCAATCATAAAAGTTATGCTTGATGCTTGTTAATCTTACAAAGTAATATACGAATTACTGGTAATTACTTGTAATGTTAGCAATCATATCTTACCGATCATATATTAAAACATATTAAAAAAGGAGAGGTCAATAGAAATTGAGGTGTAGGAAATAAGAGAATTGGATTTTTGAATTGATTCTAAGAGCTGAGTATCTTAATGTATATACACAAAGTAATGTGAACTCAAAGTAACTGAGGTAAAAATAAGTTGACATAAAAGCAAGCCCAAAGCTATGAAATAGTTACATCAGAAACAACATATTTAGCCGTTACAATCTTAACCACGCATAGAACTAATAGGATGTTTTCCAATACACGAAAGAAACTAAAATACCTCATTTTTTAAACATCTGGTGGGTAAGAGCCTAAGCGGACCAATGTCCATGGCTTGCGTCTCTTCCGCTATGAGAATTAATTGGGAATCGCGGGCAAAGCCAGTGACAACTTAAATTACAGATATGCTAAATTTTTTTCTATTACGTGGAATCATTGCGTGAAAATTGGCTGGTTTGCAAATCGGCTTGTGTAACTGCTACCACAAATAATACAGAATAATCAGCAAGAACACAGCGTTTATGTTATCTTTAAGAAAAACATGTGGTATCTACATTGTTTTTCGAACAAAAAAAAATTGAGATGATCGTGCCAGTTTTATCTTTCAATGTGTCGCTCAATGATTATAACTTTCAGTGTGTTTTTTTGCAAATATAACATATAGAGTCGAACTTGAATTTTCCGAGGCTGAGGTCCAAGATAAAGTTGATATGTTCAGACCGGAATGAACTCACAAAGTCTATACATAGTGAACCTGGAGCTCACAATTTTGGATTGAAAACAAGAATTTCAAAAGCTGATAAGCCCATGTTTGACCAAACCTTCCTACCATTGTGTTCACTCGAGTAAAAACTTTCTGTGAGGAATTTCACGCCTAGAATTGTAGATCATTGCTTAAGTTGTAAATCAAAATCAAGCTTTAATTAATTGGTGGCTCGCACCCCCTTCAACAAATATTTTCATCAATCACCTTTTATTAATTTGAAATGTACCATCTGCTGGGGTATTTAATAACAACGATCACCATGACATGTAATAGTTGAAAAGAATACATTATAAATACGTCGTGTAGAACTTATATGAATAAAAATGGCAATAGTTCGGGACATGAACGTTTTTAAAAATTCGTACATACGCACTTTTGAAAGCACGAAGAACGCACAAAAATTTTTGACAGAACGAAAGTCTGAACATAGGCACTTTTGAATGCATGATAGTCTGGACATGAATGCACAATTATTTTGAGCGCACGAAAATCCGGACATAGATACCTTTTCCGTCTGATTTGGTCTGGACATAGATATGTTTTTTTCTGGAACGGTCTGGACATATTGATTTTTGGTCTGGGACTTCAATCTGGGTTTTGTTAGATTCTAACAAAAATGCACAAAAAATTGAGTGCTTTGGTTTATATTTCGCTGTTGATAAATTTTAATGAAGTTGTTACAGTACCAATTACTATAATTAGGGTTTGTCAAAAATTGCGCTCCAAAGTTAATTACGATTTTTTAATAGACATAGTAAGACGGAAGTGGATTTCTTCAAAAGAAAATTTGGCAGTCAAACGAAGTCGTTGATTAGAAGCTTGATACCTTCGCGAAGGTCAACCAAGATATAGTGAATGACTTGAATGGCGTCTTTTATAATCTTTTTAATAACCTTGTCAGCAATTCCAGGTGACTATTATTGCGGTCCAATTTTTTTACTTCGACTAGCAGATTTTTTTGTCTTACCCTGACATCTTGGAATTGAAATTTTCAATGACTTAAGTGACTCTTACTGCTTTGCAGTTAAAATTTGTGTTCGTGACGTCATTTTTGCATTTTGTTAACTCCCTGGCTTACCTTACGAAAAAAATTACTTCTGAAATCACTTATGGAACATTAAATTTTGTGAACATTTATTCCTAACTCTTCCTAATGAGACAAGCTAACAAGTCGACAAAGAGAACGAAAAATAGGGCGAAATTCAAAAATTAATCAGCATTTTTTAAATCAAGAACTTTCAAAAGCCTTATTCATTAACTTTTCACAAAATAATCCATGATATTTTGCTAAAAAGTTATTACGAAAGCAAAACAACCTGCCTTTGTTTAAACTAATTCATAGAAAGGGACTAAAGATTCAGAAAAAATTACAAACGGATTGCAAAAACACAAATTACTGATACCATTAAAATCATTGGCTATTATCTGAACATTATGTATTTTCAATTCAATTGATATTTCTAATAATTCAGTGAAAAGATTTGAACTGAGAGATTGAAAAAGTTTACTTGGGCCACCTTTGAAAACCATTGGGATCTGCTATTACGCGATTGTGCTGGAAGAAGAGAAACAGAGTTACAAAAATTGACCACTCAAAAAACGTTTATGCAAACGCATATTGTACAAAAATTAATTGACGACATAATATGAGTAGATATGATGTTTTGAAATAAATGAAATGGGATGGAACCTTTCAGTGATGAAAATAAGTTACAAGTTGGTCAAAAGAACAACAAGAACTGAAAAAATTGAAAAATCTTTGAAAATGTATATAATAAACTTTAAGACTGCTTTGGCTATAAAGTGACTGCTTTGGGTAACATCATTCATTCATTCCTCAATTACAGGCTGATGAGACCATTCAGCAATTTACGGCTTTCTAAAGAACAAAAAAATAGGCAGAAACAGCAAATTCATCAAAAAAAAACGGTGCGAGAAACATGTCGAAATCATTAAATATTGAACTTTTCAGTTGAAAACATTTTTATTTTCAACTAATTTTTTAACAGCATTGTGATTGGTTTTTTTCAACAATTTGACTTCAAAAATTAACTAATTTGAACAAATACAATAGAAACTCGCCACTAAATGCGCAAATATGCCTCCATGGGACAAAAAAATGTTTCGTACAAAATTCAAAAGTTATCAATAAGACATTACAGCTAGTCATTGACTATGAACACAACAACAAATACATGCAAAAACCAAAAATTCAGTAAAAAAATGAGATAAGAAAGTGTCGAAGCAATTTAAACCATGAGCTCCATTCTAAAAAAATAATCTATGATCCGTTGAACAACCTCCCTAAGCCAATGGGAACAATCTTTTATAGTATAAACTGATAAGATTTTAAAATTAACCAAAAATAAGAAAAAAATATCCAAAAATTAAAAAGAAAATTGTGAAAAATCGTGGCATTGAAGCAGTAAAACTAATAGGTAAAATATGAAACCGCTAACCACATTAATTTTGGTTGCAGTAGAAGGGAAGGGGGTCCTACTAAAGCTGAGACTGACTAAAAGTTCACAAAAAAATTAAAGATTCGTTAATAATCAAAAAAAATTTCTCAAAACTTTTTTTAAAGTCTTAACAGCCATTAAATCAATAGTTTTCATTGGAAGTTAATAGATACGCTCGGAAATGCTCCAATGGGAGGGAGAGAATGTTTGTCATGCATAAGTAATCTGTTACAGTCCAAAATGAGTCTTATGACTATGAAAACAATAACAAAAACAGGCAAAAACAAAAAATTCTGTAGAAAAGTGGGAGAAATAAGTGTCGAAGCATTTTAAGCCATAAGTTTTTCTCTGAAAACTTCATCTTTAGTCTTATGAACGTCTATTTTGCGCCAATGAGAGCTATAAATATTAGGATGATGTGATTTCAAAAGCAACCATTAATACGAAAAGACCAAAAAAAATTTTTTGAGTTCTTGAGGCATTGAGGTCATATAACCAATAGTCAGAAGATTAAACCGCTAAAAAGAATAATTTGAGTTGCAATAGAAAAAATTGGGGTCCTGTTAAATTTGAGACCGAATAATAGTTCACGAAAAAAATTAAGATTATTTAATGTTTAAAAAAACTTTCGAACAATTATTTTTAAAGTCTTAACAGCCATTAATTTCAATAATTTTCAACGTAATAAATACGCTCAGATATGCACCGAAGAGACAAAAAAAATTTTGTAGTTAATGAGTGAACAATATGACATCACAATAAGTTTAAGACTATAAAAACAACAACAAAAACAGGCAAAAACCACACGTTCAGTAGAAAAATGAGAAGAAATTGTCGAAGCCATTTAAACCATAATCTAATCTCTGAACATTCATCTTTGATCCATTGAAGTTCTTCTCTAAGCCATTGGGAGCCATCAAATTAGGATAATGTTGTAAGATTTCTAATGTAACCGATAATACGAAAATGTCCAAAAAAATTTAAAATTTTTTTGAAATTTTGTGGTGTTGAAGCCATATAACAAGTAGTTAGAAGACAAAACCGCTGAACAGATTAAATTTGGTTGCAGTACGTAGGAGGAGTGTGCATTCATCACGGAGATTGACTTACAGTTCACGAGAAAGTTTATGATTGGATAATAATGAAAAAAATTTTCGAAAAACTCCTTTTGAAGTCTTTATTAGCTTTTTATTCCATTAGCTGTCCACTCAAAGCACTAGATATGGTTCACATAATGCTCATCACGGGAATTTTTGTAATTTATATTATGAGTATACGCCAAAAATTCTGTAAAACCTTAAAAAAGAAAATCAAAATTAGATTTAAAATTACGAAAATTCAGAGTCGAAGCCAAAAAAACATGAGCAATTCCTTGAAAACCAAATTTTTGTTGATTGGGCTTCATTTGACTGTATATGAGGTTTGCCATTAACAGAACAGTGATATCAAAAGTAACTATTTTCTAGGTGGCTCAAAGAAGCAAAAAAATGAAAACCTTTCTGAAAAAATGAGCTCTGAAATAGAATTCGAATTTTTTTTGATAGTGAACTTCCCCATGAGTCCAGATCTACACTTTTTATACCATTTAGTCTATAAGGAACACAAAATTGATTCATTTTTGGCCTGAATTGTGATTTTGAAATACTATTTTTTATAGAAAATATCTTAATTTGAAGAGAAATAACACTAAAAGTGAACAAAATCATGCCAAATATCCCGTGTACACGCAAAACTTCAATCCCCAATAACTCCTTGAAAGAAACGAATTTCAAAAAAATCTTTTTAATTTTGAATTCTACGCCGGACGAGCTTTTTGATGACACCACTCACAGTTCTCTGCGATGAAAATATCGATCGGCCAAAATTGATTGAACAAAAAAACCCATTTGAGTATATAGTTCCTCCCCCCACAAGTGGGTTCGGAACAATGACTCACGAAAGTAAGTCAAAATTTGGACTCTTTGTTTATCTTTGCTGCCTGCATATATCAGTTTATTTTTCTTCTATTGTTTAAATTTATGTGAAAGCTGTTTGTCCAGAAATATATGAGAATCAAATCGTTTACGGACAAATTTTGTGCTGTTTGGTGCGCCGTACAAACCAAACAATTTTTTTCTGGCTTTAGCTTCTTAATCTTGTTTCAGGAGCGCCTCATATAAAAATTCTCAAAATAAATCGGTATTCAAACAATGTCATTTTTGATATTTGCTTTACTTCTTTAATCTGTTTTGTTCGGGAAGAAAAAATTTTTAAAACGTTTTTTTCTTCAATGTTCGTTGCCACCTCACTTCGTCACTTCACCTCACCGTCGGTTACTTTTTCGGTTCATCAGTTGTATTTATTTGCTCGACACTATTTGTTATTCTCTTGATATGTGTCTTTATGTCAATTGTGTTATATACCATTATTTATCGATACTGATCATAAATGGCTTTTTTCACTGAAGAACATATCTTTCGCACTAACTTATTAAATCTAAATTGAAAGAGTAACCTCCTTCCCTAATTGAAAAATTGTCGGTTTTTCAACATATGAAATCTTAGGTATCGTCGTTTTATTCTAGCCAAAAACGACGAAATTTCCTATGAGTTTTTGTCGGTATTGTCGTTTTTGTTCGGTATTTAACATAAGAAAGATTCGGTATTGCCGTTTTTAAGCGTAAGACAGATTCGGTATCCTCGTTTTTTAAGGTAAAAGAGATTTGTTATTGTCGTTTTTAAACGTTAGCCAGATTCGGTATCGTTTAGCGAAAAACAAGGATTTTTAAGATCCGAGTCTGAAAAGCAGATTAGTCCAGCAGATCAAACAATAAAACGATTGGCATTGGGCCTCTTGAAACGCAAGCAACATATAGAAGCTTGAAACGCAAGCAAATTACAAGAAAATATGTCAAAACTCAGTGAATGTATTTTAATCAACAGATTTTTCATCAATATTCAACAAGTATAAAATAATTTTATTGAAATTTTTACTGAGTAAAGAAATTTTTACTCGTTCAATTATTTTTGTGAATGAGCTAACAAAAATTTAAATGAATTCGAAAATTGTTTCAGAAGTTTTTTCCCGAGAAGAACCGTTTTTGTCTGCAAAAAGACCGTATCATAACGTTTGACCAGATTATACAGAGAAAACGATGGAAAAAACCGACAATTTCTTTCGTCTTAACCAAACATACCGACGATTTACTCTTACATTTAAATACTGAACATACCAAATCATCTAAAACTGATCATACCGAATCTATCTTCCGTTGGCAACCAACAATTTTGAACAAACTGAACATACCAAAGCTTTCTTACGTTTGAAACCGAAGAAACCAAAAATTTCTTACAAATTTTTAATCGTTTTTGTTCGGTCTTCTCTGCTAGGGTTCTATTTGCAGCCTAAATTCCTTGCAAATCATCCAGATCGGAAAACTAAAAAATATTATAAATGAGATTCGTTTGTGTTTTAAAGTTTTCTGCATAAAAAATATATTTGAGAATCATGATTCTTGAATCATTGTTTTCGTACATGACATTGGTGGTCTGTTCCATTCAGTAGGTTTCAACAGTCTACTTTGCGGCTTTCGTCGGCAGTCTGTCGTTTACTCTTGTTTTACGCAAATACAAGTTGATACTCAAACAAAATCATTTTCTTATTATTGTTGTATAATGTTCCTTTTTTTCTCAAAGCAATCCATTGTAAAAGAGGTGTTAATACAGAAATTTCATGCAATTTTACGCTATTACTGAAAAGCAAAACTTATGACATTTTTTTAGATTGCTAGCTTACTTACTGTTCAAATTTACCTCTTTTCAAATATCTTTGTTCAGAGTAAACTACTTTAGCTGGAGAATGTTCTCAAGGCCTACTTCATCCAATGTCAAGATGTCTGCAGCTGATTTTTTAAGTTCCAAACAAGGAGGCTTGTTAATGTGCCTTTGCACATGATGTTCCGACCCGCGCTCATCTACATTTTTGGCTTAACTGTCTTTTGACTTACATTTTTGACAAAGAGATAATCAAAAATATATGTTTGAGTTTTGAAAAATCGTTACACAACCAAAAAAATAATTGAATTAATTAACACCATGCATCATTACAACCATCGGCCATTAAAAACACTACGAGAAAAAAACAACAACAAAAAAGCAAAAAATAAAAAATATACGGCAAAAGCTCTAAAAATATCTTAAAGTTAAAGTACGTAGTAACAACGTCAAAAAGCAATCAGATAAAAACATTTTGCAACACAAATTTACTTTTTCCTAACTATAAAGCAGACGAAAACTTTTTGTAATGAGACTAAGTATCAAGTCGACAAAATAAGATGTAATGAGGCGAAATTCAAGAACCAACATTTTTTTAAATCAAATAATTTCAAAAGTCTTAAAAATCATTAGCTTTTAACGAAACAATTCTCGATAAATTTACCTAAAAGTCATAATCAAACAAATAGGACCTGTTTTTGGTTAGATTAAGCCAAAGGAACGGATTAAAGATACAGAAAAACATAACAAATTAAGAGCAACAAATTACAAACATTGCGAAAACACAAATTTGCGAAGCCATTCAAATCATTAGCTATTATCTGAATACTGTTTATTTTTAATTCAATTTCTATTTATCCTAATTCAGCTTAAATTATACTGCATGAGTAGATAATATCAATTGGACCACATTTGAAATCATTGTGATCTGTTTTTACGCGACTGCTAAAAGAAGAGAAAAAGAACCACAAAAACACCATTCACATAACTTTTTATGAAAACGCAAACTGTCCAATAAACAAAACATCAGTTACGTCATAACATCAGTAAATATGTTAATTTGTAAATTACAAGGAATTGTAGGGGACCTCTGATTGATGAGAATAAGTTACAAGTTGACGAAAAGAACAACATACACTGAAAAAACTGAAAAATCCTTAAAAATCTGTGATATGTATAATATAAAAAACTTTGAGACTATTTGCTATAAATTGACTGCTTTGGATAATCATTCAATTCTCAATTAAAAGCTGATGAGACCGGTCAACATTTTACGGCTACCTAAAGAATATAAATAATAAACAGGCAGAAACAGCAAATTCAAAAAAAGAAAATGAGCAAGAAAAGTGTGGAAGCCATTAAAAGATGAACTTTTCAGTAAAAAATTTTCTACTTTCAATTCATTTTTATGCGATTGTTCTTTTTAAAAATTCGACTCCAATAAATCAACAAATTTGAACAAAATACATTAAAACCACGAAACAATTGAGAAAATCCGTAGTATCAATGCCATTAAAAACAATAGCTTAAATTCGAAGCTAAAAAATACCCTAATATATAAGACGACAATGATGTTTGTTATTTATAAGTCATCAATATGACATTACACTAAGTCATTGACTATGAAAACCAACAAATACAGCCAAAATCCAAAAATTAAGTAGAAAAGTTCGAAAAGAAAGTGTCGAAGGCTTTTAAAACATGACCTTTTCTCTGGAATTTTTATATATGATTCATTGAACGTTTTCTCTAAGCCAATGCAAGTATCAATATTAGGATAATAAATAAAGATTCCAAAAGAAACCAAAGATAAGAAAAAAAACAAAATATTGGACCGTGCATCGAAGTCATAACAACAATAGTTAGAAGTTAAAACCGTTAACTAGATTATTTTTCATTGAAGTAGAAAAAAAGAGGGTGTTTTCATTACTCAGAATGACTTACATTTCACATAAATGAGTTTCAGATCGGTTATTATTATTAAAAAGAATTCACGAAAAAACTGTTATAATGTCTTAACAGCCATTAAATTCAATAGCTCTCAACGGAAGTCAATAGACACGCTTAGTTATGCCTCGATTGGAGTACAAGGATAATTTTCATACAAAGGTAATCAATAAGACATGATAATAAGTCTTATGACTATGGAAACAACGACAAAAACGAGAAAAAACTAAAAATTCAGTAGAAAAGTGCGAGAAGAAAGTGTCGAAAACTTTTGAACCATTAGATTTTCTCTAAAATTTTTATCCAAGAGCCATTGAATGTCTTCTCTAAGCCAATGGGAGTTATCAATATCCTGATAATATGATAAGATTTCAAGAGGAACCAAAAATACAAAATATCCAAAACTTTTTTTAAAAAATGTGAAATCGTATGGCATTGAAGTCATATAACAAATAGTTAGAAGACAAAACCGCTAACCAGATTAATTTTCGTTGTAATAGAAAGGAAAGCGCCCTGTTATTGCTGAGACTGACTTAAAATTCACGAAAACAAGTTTATGAACGCTTAAGTTTTTTAAAAAATTAAAACCTTAACAGCCACTAGCTGTCCACTCGATGCTCTAGATAGGTTAACCAAATGCTCATTACGAAACCTATTACACTTTTAGTCAGCGAGTTTATTCTATAGGACTCCAAAATTTAGTAAAACCTCAAAAAGGAAATCATAATTTCATTTAAAATTACGAAAGCTCAGAGTCGAAGCCAAAAAAAAAATACGAGCGGTTCCTTGAAAAGGAATTTTTGTTGATTGGGCTTCATTAGACAGTAAATCAGGTTTGTCATTAACGGAACCTCAATATGAATGGTGACTAGTCTCTATTTGACATAAAAAAAACAAAAAAAAATAAGAAAAGTTTTCTAAAAAAAGAGCTCTCAAATATAATTTGATTCTTTTGATAGTAAACTTCCCTATGAGACCAGAAGTAGTCTTTTTAATCGCCTTTCTTCTATTAGGAACTCAAAAATGATTCATTTAGTGGCGTGAAATGTAATTTTTAATTAACATTTTTTTATTTAAAAAAGACCTAATTTGTTCAAAATTTACACTAAAAGTGAACAAAATCATGGCAAATATCCGGTGTTCACACAAAACTTCAATCCTCGATAACTCCTCGAAAAACGAAACTCATTAGAAAAATTTAGTTGCAAATTCTACGCTGGAAGTGCTTTTTAATGTTACCCCTCACATTTTTCTATGATGAATATATCGATCGGCCAAAATTATCTGAACAAAAAGAACCCATTTGTGTATATAGTTGTGGGGTCCGAACAATAAGAAAATTATGCGCTAATAAAAACTGTCAGTAAAAGAAGACGCTATTGGTTCTGCCTAAAACAGTCTACTGCATGGGGGCAGCCCAAAAGTATCTGAAATGAAGACAAAAACGACATTGTTTTTTTTGG
>NW_027452477.1:0-16622 GCF_964194025.1 Convolutriloba macropyga | reverse complement strand
ACAACAAGGTTACTATGGACACTTAAAAGAACTTTTTGATCTTTTAACTGCGACTATAATTGAACAAACAGATAAGTTATTTGTCAATGAAAACAAAACTTATGAGGCAATAACCGAGAAAGAAATTCGTCATTATAAAAATTACCAGATTATAAAAAGTGATACGATGACAATGATACCCTTACATAAAAAAAATGGAAAAGTAGGCAAATGACCAATTAAAGTTTAAAGATTTAGACTCTAATTATAAGAGTACTTAAACAAATGGTCTTAGTCTTTCTTTATTCCCTGCGATATATAAGTTTATAGTAATGGTCGCAACTTCAGTAGGGCTTTTCTTTTTTCGGTTTGATTATAAAAAACATATATCAGAGGAAGATGTCACAGAGGAAGAAAAGGCAGAAAGATACATTTAGAAAGGTGGAAAAGAAGTTAAACCTAAACAAAAAGGTGATAACAGAAACGAAACGTCAAAAAATTTAGAAATTGTCCTAAAGATATACTAAGGTTATACTAGAAAAGATGATAATGATGAAAAATTTTGGTTTATGGAAAAATCAGGTTCATCAATAAATCTAAACTATTCAATTGAAATGATAGAATCGTAAATACTGGAACCAAAATCGGTAATCTTGATGATTTACTTGAAATATGTTTAAAAAATCTAAAAAGAGAATCACTAAAGATCAGTCGAAGAATTTATTTTTCAATTACTGTTACTATTATTATTACTGTTTATATCATTAGTAAATGCTTTAAAATTAGCATTTATTAAAATGTTTAACTTTTTACTTTTTTTGGTTTATCGTTATTAAAATTATTAACGCTTAAACTACTTCTAAGTGCTATTAATGTTTACATTTGTTACAGTTGCTAACAGTTTAAATTTTATTTCAACTGTGATTATTATTATTAAGGTTCGTAAAAATTGAAAATGCAACAACAATTCACCAAAGAAGTGTTCGATCCTCAAGTAAATTTAAAATTAGTAAACTAAATTTAAAAGAGAAAAGTGATACCAACAAGGCGGCTCGGTAATGTGCGATGGCACATAAGGTTCCGACCCCAACCATCCACAATTTTGGCATAATTTTCTACCAAATGAGGAACAGATAGAAAAAGCAAAAATTATTTTTTGCGAATCCCAAAAAAGCCCAAGTCTTTTTCAAAAAATCTGTATGAACGATAAGATAGCCTCCAAAGCAAATAACTCAGTGGAGTAAAAATTGATGCATTAGATTGCTGTAATATGTCAATATTAAGAAAGCGAGTCAAGACGAACAGCAAAATCAAACAACAACAACAACAAACATTAATTACATCAAAAAATTTATGTCCCTCTTAAAAACTAAATTTAATAACAAAGTCAACATACCGTCAGATAAACCTAAAACTAAACAAAAATAACTTATAAATCACCAGAAAACATATGCGACCAGTCCACAAAAAGGTTTGGTAACAATTATACAAAAAAGAACAAAAACAGTAAAGTAAAAAAATTAATTTATTTTTTGAAACAGTTAACTTCAAAGTAATAAATACCATTAGGAATCAATTAATATTACCACAAAATTACGATTACCACTGCTTCTATAGAAGAGTATTAGGACCTGTCCTTATTCATTTTTTAAAGCGGCTAAAAAGAACAACAACGAACAAACAAAATTTAAATTGAAAATTGCCAGAAAACGCTGTCAAAAGCGTCAAGCCAAATTTTGGCACTCAAAATACATTTGATTGCGCCTTCTTCAAACAGTTATAATGTAGTACGTGGCCATTCATTAGTAAGACTAGGTAACAAGTAGACAAAAAAGCGAAGTGCTAAAGCATGTAATACTTTCAATTTTTTTTCGAAACAAAATTACATTCAATGTCATGAAAGGCATTAATTACAAAAAAAGCTATTTAAATAGGGTCGTTTATTCATTTAAAAAAGGCCTCGAGACCTGTAATTATCCAGAATAATTCTTGCATCTACAAAAAGAACGTCAAATTTGACAAAAATGAAATTAATTTTGTGAAAAACCGGTGTCGAAGCCAGTAAGGTCATAACTAATTCTCTAAAAAAAAGATTTTGGGACACCAATCCCTTTTATTCCCTTGACACCCATATTTTCATATTTGACCTGTAATTAACTAACGAGATTAGGTAACAAAAAGAAACATAAAAAGAACAAAATTGCGAAGTTAAAATGTTTTTTTTTTAGTTTTGGAAAACGATTGTTTTCAAAGTCATGAAAGCCATCAGCTATCTTCTAATATCAGAATATCGGTTCTTCTATTCTTTCATGGAAAATCAATGAAAGCGATCACTATACAGAAAATTTCATACGACCGAAACGACAAAGTATAAATGACAGTTAGAGACAAAATTAAAAAATTCAATTGATTTCTTCAAGAAAGAGGCGTCGAGGACGTTAAAACGATGATGTATATCTTTCAGGATTTTAATATGTTCAATTGTGCCTTATTTTGAATGCTAATAAGGTTATTGAGAACTGTCAATAATGTGATAATGTGACAAAATTAGAAAACGTGAAAAACTGGCAAACATAAAAACAAACAAAAATCTGAAATCTTGTAGTATCAAAGCCAGAAAACAATAACTTCAGGCTTAAAACTGCAACCGAGAATAAATGTTAAATCAGCAGAAAGAAGAAGCAGTCTTTCTTTGCTGACACTAAGCTGGAAGTTGAAGAAATTAAGAAAAAAATAGAGGAAAATTTAATTAAGCCATTTTTTATTGAAAAGTCAATTATTTTTAAAAAAAGAAACGACCATAAACTTTCAATTAAAAATTTAAATGCATTAGGATGGAGCTGCTTAGCAAGCGAATGGGTTGGACCTATCACTCCTGAGCTTTGATTTGATATGTTCTGTTCTTTTTTATTAAAAAAGTCTCTTTTTTTTAAAAAAAAAAGACCGACTGATTACAACCCGATTTTTTTAGATTGTAACAGTCCAAGAATGGCCCAAAACTAACCCTGTTAATACTTATTGTCCGTTAGGCACAATTGATTTTTCGAATACAGCTAATTTGTTAGTTGAAAACTCAAAATAAATTCTGCATTTTTGATAATCAACGAGTAAAGTAAGCAAAAAACGGCAAAGTTTTAACTACAGTGCACTCTCAGCGGACTCTGAAGTAGAAATAGGCCCCCTCTGATTCTACAAAGATTGTATGAGTGTTGTTTGGGGGTGTACTGTCAGCAAATTTAATCAAAGTGGACTAAAGCAGCTTATTTCGTGCTGTTTTTGATGAAAAAGGCTAAGTTTTGAAATGTTTATCCAGATTTTTTGACCAAAAAGTTAAATCAAAACAATCAACAATGCTTGTTCGTCTTCAAAAATAAAATCAACGACACTATTCTTAAAAATTATAACAAATTTTAGCAAAATTGACGAAAAATTAGGCAAAAATTCCGGAAAATGTGAATAAAAACAACGTGAATTCACTCTTCTTTTCTCAGAAGTTTAAACCTCGGTAACTCCCTGTAGAAAACGAAAATTAAAAAAAATCTTTTTAATTCCATATTCTACGCTGGACGAGCTTTCTAATGATACCAGTCTCAACTCTCTACGATGAATATATCGAGCGGCAAAAATTCACGGAACAAAAAAAAACCCATTTGAGTATATAGTTCCTCCCCACTCAAGAGGGTCGGAACAATAATATACCGAGATTAAACATCTTTTGGTGAAAACTTTAGCAATGTCAACACATATTAATAGATAAATAAATAGTTATCAAAAAATTGCTCGGTTTATACCACTTAATAATAACACACTGATATCTATATACAAAGCTTTAAAACGTTTCGAAGTGATAGAAAATCCGAATTTTTAGTGGGTGCATATAAGAATTAATCCTTTACAAAAACCTGTTTAAGCCCTACTCAAACAATATGGTATCAAAATGTATTTCACATATGGTCATTTAAAAGCTGTCTGTTAGAAATATTAAATTTAATTACATTATATGAGATCACATTACATATAACTATGAACCAACGTTCATTACTGGAGATGGAATTTAGTTAAAAACTTCAAATGATCTAATTGTTACTAACCTGCGATAATTTTATTTACGTGCAATAAAAAGGACTGCTGAAGAGGCTTAAGGTAAGCATGGGAAGTGTAAAAACAATATATAACAAATACAGTGCTTTAAGATCACCAAAACTAAAAATTGGTGATCATGATATAAAAGCAGAAAAACCTAAAATTTTAGAAAAAACTGGAAAGTTTATAGCTCCAATTGGAAAGAAAGACTGTTCAAGTAATAAAGTTCCAGAACCACAGTGTCCAGCCAGAATAATTGAAGACGTTAATGGTGAATTAATTTAAAAAATATATTGAAATTTTTTTTTACTGACTACATTTAAAATAAGTATCTCAAAAATAATGAAATGGCTTTGGTTTCAATTGCCATATACATATGATCTTCAATCTTAAATTTTGTAAATACGTAAGATAAGTGTTTATGCAATGAGTTCATAATAGCTAATCCCACAAAACACTAACAAGTTTTAAATTGAATCTTTAACTCCAAACTATAATGACCAATTAAATGTATAAAATTAAATACAATCAGGCAAAACATCTCACGAGAAACGACATTGAATGTCCTAGACACTGAATCCATTGACACGAATAATCAATTTTTGATTACAAATATTTATCCACAATTTTACATTCTAAAATCAAAGATGTAAACAGACATTTTGTACAATGAGAAAATGAAGTCATCATACATTTAAAGATATTTACGAAGTTGTCTAGTTACTTTGATTTGAATGCTACAATAAATCAGGGTTCGCACTTCAATTTTTTTGAATCGCACTTTTTGATTTGCCTCACTGGCGTTTCACTGTTGATTCGCGATTCGTTCAGTATTCATAGTTGGTGCCTTCGTTATTCATAGTTGGTGCCTGTTTTATCAGTTTGGACAGCAGTTTGCCTTCCAACTTCTGTTCGGTTGACCAAATGTCACAGCTACTATACTATAATTTACAAGGAAAACTTTACATCGTCCTGTTCGTTTCAGTGGTTTAAAATCTGTCCGGAAATAAGTTTTTGCAGTTTATTTTTGTGAACAGAATTATCCACTTTACTGTACATTATCGTTGCATTACTTGACTTTCCATTAGTCCTAATAATTAATCGCTCGGCTTTGATGTTGAAAAATTTATTTCACTCAGAATGCAAAACAATTCGAACTCTAAACAAGTAATTTTTTTGATTGTCGTTAACAACGCAGGTTATGTCGCAATTGGAAGCTATAATTCCAAAATTTGTAGCCCTATCACATAGCTATTAATGTGAAAATTTTCAATCTCTTAGCTAAAGAGAAATCAAAGTATAGCTTACCTTTGAATGTTGCAGTTTCATTCAATTATCATTTTTATTTCGCAATTGGCTGCACATAACACCAATATCAATTTAGGCCAAGCTTCCTTAAAACCAGTATAAATTACTAACTATGCACTTCGCACAGAATTTTTCTTTCTCACTTAGAAAATTTGTTGTTCTTCCAAATGCACTGTATATTAGTTTTATAAGACAACAATAACGCGTTTCAACTGACTTTTCGTAGTTTTTCCAGCTCTTTTTATGCTGCTAGTCACATGGTTTGACAGGTCAAAATAGCATCTCTGATTGGTTGTAGATAAGAAAGTCGACAGATTGTTAACAGTTTTCAATATCTTAACTTTTTCAGTGTGAATATGATGTCATGGGAAGTTTGTTAATCATATCGCAGTTTTGGTGAATTTTCTGTATCATCCAATCGTAAAGAAACTGATGCACTGTATTCAAATCGTTTAAACGGACTAAATTTGCTGCGCTAATATAGAGATAGCTAGAGTGAGTTTCCTGTACGATAATCACGTACTAGTATTAGTTCCTAAATATAAATGTTGAAATAAGTGAAGAAGTCAATTTCTCTTCGATGGAATAAAGCAAAAAATTTCGCTTGTCATGTTATTCTAACTTCAATGTTTGATTTGGTCTTTAATTGATTACCTTACTAGTGAACCTATATTCAAAGGTTTTCAATAATTTGGCGGGGGGTTTTCGGTGAAAGTTTATATGCAATTTGTTTGCACGTGCTTTTTCGAATGGACACTATAATTGAAGACGTTTCGAAGATAAATACAATATAATTTACTTCACTATAATTGAAGACGTTTCGAAGAAGGAACTCCAAACTTCAAAACTTCCGTCTAGCAACATCAATATTTCAGGTACATCAGGAAAATACTTTTTGTGATACTGAGTCGATACAACACTGAATCGGAAACAGCTGTTCGGATAACACAATTGTTCGTCGTAGGGACAAGGCGCATATAGGTATAGTAAGTCCCATAAAGTTGCAACGCAAGCAAACGTTCGAAAAGCTCGGGGCATGCAAATGGACAGTGTTTTGCTAGATATCTGCATGTTCTAAATTTGAACTTTGACCTTAGAAACGTTCGATAGCGTTGCAACTTTATGGGACTGACTATAAGCTATGTAATATTAACTTATATACATACATCGTCTTTCCTAGAAAGTTCAAATAAACGAACGTTCGAAAAATGCCAAGACCTGCCATTGAGCATGCAAAAGATTAATATGGACAGTCCTTTTTGAAAAATTTAAAAGTGTTTTGTTTCAACTATGAGGGTTACGCTATATAGTTTATAGTCCTTTATAGTTGCAACGCTAGCCAACGTTTCAAAGGTCAAAGTTCACATTTAAAGGACAAGTTAATCACCATTTCAATGTTATTTGCATTTCAAGAATTTTTCAAACGTTCATTTTTGTTGTAACGTTAACAGAACAACAGGTTAGACTTAGACTGCATAATTTTTTTCAAAAGTGCCTCTGTCTGCTATTATTGACCTCAAAATCATTTTGTGCTCAGTCAATAACCAGTTGGAAAATCTGAACTAATCAAACTAAAACCGCGCTTGACTTTGTGCAGTTTGAAAAAAAAACTTTTAAAACTGTCTTTTTATAAAACGAAAGCTTATTTTTAGATACAATAACAAAATCAAGCAGTTTTTAATTTGTATAAGTTTGGGTCCTCCTTTTGTTAGTATTCAGAATTTTCTTAACAGCGTCGAGGAAACAGCACAGCAGTTTTTAGAAAATTTCTGAAATGTCTCATATTTATCTGTTTGGTTCTTTCAACGGTTCAAAAAAAAATCTTTGGATGGTTTCAAATTGAAAACACTACTGAAAGTTTTACTAAGGCCTCTATAGAAAAATTTTTCTCGCTGCAGCTTATTGTCAGTGAAATTTTGTTTCCCACATATTCAACGGCCGGTTCTGGGTCCATCCTGGTACATTTTAATATGGTTGTTACGAAAAACATATATATTTGTCGGATCTATCAAACTTACTCATAGCTGGACAGTCGTCAAAGCTCTCGTTAAGTTTCATTTCCTGTAAGACCTTTGCGGGTGGTTCGTTTTTCCCTGATTTTGTTTTTCCCATTCCGGCGACACCAATGAAATGTTCAGCATAACTTTTGTTACACAGCGGGAGTGCCAATCCAGCCGACACTGGCTTCAATAACTTTATTAGCACAATGTCGTTTTCCAACTGAAACATGAAAAATTTATCACATTTTCCACTTAAACAATAGTTAGCTCATTTAATTGGAAAAAAATCAATTTCTAGTTTGACTTAGTGGTTCTCTGAGAAAAAAATTTTATAAAGATTTGCAGGATAAACCGGATTGCGGTGTCAGCGAGTTTGAGCAAAAAGATTTGTCCGAAATTTGCTGAAAGAGGAAATTATATAAGAAATGTATTGAATATGTTCAACATCGAACATCTCGGAAAAATTCAGCTCTTTTTTCATCACATCTCTGACTTAATTTCAGAACTTTTAATATTCCTGAACTCAAAGCTTTCAGCACGTTCCTTTCATTATTGCAAAATAAATCTTCCAAACAATTTCAAATATAATTTCAGCCCTTCGAAATTTCTTCACAATTCTTACATAAATTCTGCACTTCAGAATTTATGGTCAACGCCAGTATCAAGACTAGATAGTCCAGTAAAAGAGTTTTCTAACAGTTGATACGATCTGTGCGGAACAATATCGGACTGAAAGAGATCTCAATTCACCATCAAAGTTCAAAAGAGAATATCCTGCGTTTTCTCTAAGAAACTAAAATTCAATCACTGTCTGTCGACAATTTCCTGAATCACAAGTTTGAAGCTTGATTCAACTAACAATTTGAGGAAATGACAAGGAATACAAGCTTGAACTGGATTCTTGAAATGGTAAACCTGTCGAAACGGACTTAGAGGCTTAAGATCCTAGATTAAAACGTAAAGCAAATTCAAAAATTTCATTAAAATGCTTTTCTTTTGTTTCAGAATGTGTTTGTGAACCACGTTGATGAGAGCTCTAGTGATTCGAATTTAATGAGTTGAAATCAAGTTCCAAATATGAAATCAAGGCAAGTGATGACATCAGAGGATTGAAGACTTGCATTGCAACCAATAAACAAAAAATGACTCGGTTTATGCCATTCATTCCGCCCTAGAGAGTTTCCATTCAGATTCATTGATGACAACAAGACAATCTGACGGCGGCCGCCGTATTGGCCGACAGGGCGTTTAGCCGACAACCAAAAAATGAGAAATTTAGCCGACAATTTAAGTAAAATGAGCAATAAAACTTATTGTGAAGCTGTGATTGGCCAATTTAAAACACTTTCGTAAGCGGATAAATATGCCGCAGTTTTTTCATCAACTAATGTAACGAAGGTCTATCAACTAGTGTAACAAAGGTATTTAACCGCATCTGGCCATGCCTCGCGGGCCATGGCCATGCCTCAGCGGCCCATGGCCATGCCTCAGCGGCCCGTGGGACTTGATATGAATCTATCACAACCGAACTACTGATTTATGGACCAATGAGACTTTTATGACCAATTATGATAAAATTGTCGGCTAAATTTCCCATTTTTTCCTTGTCGGCTAAACGCCCTGTCGGCCAATTTTCCTAGCACCCAATCTGACCTTGTGTTTACAATAGCGCAAAAGAGAAGTGCTGATGTTGTATTAAAAGTTTCCTTTTTGCCTTTATAACGCCTACATTCGAAGACATCAACAATTTAAAAGGGTACGAGAGTTATCTCTCCGACATCAAAATTTCGCTATTCAAAATTTTCAGATAAAGCTTCGTACAAAGAACGTTGTTCATTGTTAGATAAACACTTCAAATACTAGCTGCAACAATTGGTTGTTGCGGAATCTCAATGGATTTATACGCACGCTATTGAAACGAATTTAACAATGATGCCTTAATTTTACCCACTCTCTTCATTCGAACTGCTCCTGGTTAGGAGTACATCATTTGGGACCAGAAATAATTTTCGAGTCTGTTCTAGGTTACACTGATTACAAACATATTTTAAAATCAAATTCTCCTGTTAATCGAGTTCACAACCAAAAAGGTCTGTGAAAAGTGCCCAAAAGGGAAAACCTATTTTTGAAGCAGAGTTCGTTTGTTGAAGCAAACTTCATTCAAGGCGGGTAAAAAGCCCAAATAAGGATGGGTTTTTGTAAGCATTGATCTATTAGAGTTCATTAGATTAGAGTTATATACCAATTGGACTTTATGCAGCCATGTAATTTCACACATCCCCAAAGAGTGGCTGTGCAAAGTTTTACCTTGGAAATCATGGCATTTCAACCCAGCTCAGGCTTTTAGTTTTGTCAAGCTAAATCTGACTCAAATTTGCAAATAACCACATCAAAGATTGGCTCGGTGAAAACTATTCCAAAGAGTTTTTTTGCATTCAATCAAATTTACAGGTGATGTAAAATATCTGCCTCTCCAGGCAGAAGAATTTGGTTCATTGTGTTTCTTTGGTCTACTGTTTTAGCGCCGCAGGCTATAAATATTTATATCTTACCGAAGTTCGGTTGAAATTCTCGTGAACTTTGTACTCAACAGCGTGGGTTTCGAGTTCAGGGTTCTCTTTTGTGAAGTCACCAACCAATACTGCAGTCAATTCACTGTTGTTGGCTGGAAGTAAGTTATCACCACTGTGGAGTATCACCTTTTGTCGAGTTATTAATGGTTGAAACGTGCGAAAACATCCCTTGAAAACGTTAATAAAAGCGTGCAAAGAGCACCAATCTAATTAACGGTGCCACATCGAAAGTCGATATGTCCAGACCGAAATGAACGCACAAGGGGGGTGTCGTGCGTTCAAAATTGCACGGTCTTGAAACACCAATGAACGCATGAATGTCAGGACATAGGCAACTTTGAAAGGTTCGGTAAAGTTCATTTGCACATAATTTTCCGACCCCTTTCATCTTTTTTGTCGACTTAATTGCTTCCAAATGATACACTTTTCGAAATGTAACATTTGCAATTTTTCTCATTATTTCGAAACTTACATTTTCTGAAATTAAGTAGTGATTGAACAAGGCGGCTCGGTAATGTGCGATCGCACATAAGGTTCCGACCCCGTTCATCCAAAATTTTTGCATAATTGTCTACCAAATGAGGAACAGCTAGAAAAACACAAAAAAATTAAGTATTTTTCGAAAAAAAACTGTTGTATGAACGAAAAGATAGCCTCCAAAGCAAATAACTCAGTGGAGTAAAAAATGATGCATTAGATTGATGAGATATGCCGATATGAAAAAAGCGAGCGAAGACGAACGGCAAAATCAAACAACAACAACAAACATTTATTACATCAAATGTCTACAAAAAGAACGCCAAATATAACAAAAATTAAAAATTCATTTACTTTTTTTGTGAAAAACCCGTGTGGAAGCCAGTAAAGTCATAACGAATTCTCTTAAAAAATTAGATTTTGTGACACCAATCTCTTTTGACACCTTCCCTTGTAAAAACAATGTCATCTTTAACCTTTAATTAACGGGACCAGTTAACAAACAGACAATAAAAGGAACAAATTGTGAAGTTGAAATGTTTTTTTTTTTCATTTTTGAAAACAATTGTTTTCAAAGTAATGAAAGCCATTAGCTATCTTCTAATAACAGAACGTCGGCTCATCTACTCTTCCAGGAAAAGCCAATCAAACCGGGTCATTGTACAGGAAAATAAATACGACTAAAAAGACAAAATAAAATCGACAGTTAAAGACAAAATTTTAAAAAATTCAATTAAATTCTTCGAGAAAGTATTGTCGAAGCGGTAAAGAACCACAATCTATATCTTTAGGGTTTTAATTATTATCAATTGTTCGTTTTTTTGAACGCGAAAAATGTGATGTATATGAATTGACAATAATGTCATATTTTGACAAAATTAGAAAACATTAAAAATGGGCAAATACCTAAAAACTAAAGAAAAAATTGTGAAATCTAGTAGTATCAAAGCCAGAAAAACATAACTTAAGGCGTAATACCGCAATAAAGACTACATTTGAATTCAGCAGAAAGAGGGAGCACTCTTTGATTGCTGACACTAAGCTACAAGTTGACCAAAGTAAGAGAAAAATGGAGGCAAAGTTCAAAAAGCAATTTTTTATTTAAAATTCAAATATTTTAAAAGTCAAAACGACTATAAGCTTTCAAGCAATCAACTAGGTTATTTATTTTCAAGTTAATTAGGAAGATAAAAGGACCTATCACCAGTGATCTTTGATTTGAATTGGTCTGTTATTTAACTAAAATAAAAAAGATCGAATTTTTTAATAAAAACTGACTGATGACAATCCGAATCATTTTTGGATTGTAACGGTCCAAAATTGGTACAGAACTAGTCCTGCTAATGTTTATTGTCCTTTAGGAATATTTAATATTTGGAATGTCGTTGATATAGATATTTTGTTGTTAAAAAATCAAAAGAAAGTGCTGCGTTTTTGATAATCAACGAATAAAATTAGCAAAAAACGGCAAATTTTTATTTACCGAGCACTCTCAGCGGAAGTTGAAGTGAAATTAGCCCCCTTTTCAATCTAAAAAAATTGTGTTAGTGGTGTTTGGGTGTGCACTTCCTGCACATTTAATCAGAGTGGACTAAAGAAACTTATTTCGTGCAGTTTTTGATAAAAAAGTTTGAACTTTGTGAAATTTTTAGCCGGAATTTGTGGCAAAAAAAAATCAAAGAAAATAGCCGACAATGTATTTTGTCTTTAAACGTAAAATCAATAACATTTGCATGAAAAAATTTATTAAATTTTATCAAAATTGGCGAAAATTAGTCAAAAATTCCGAAAAAAGGTGAATGAAATCAACGGAATTCACTCTATTTTCGCGAAAGTTTAAACCTCGACATCTCCCTGTCAGAAACGAAAATCAAAAAAATCTTTTTAATTCCATATTCTACGCTGAACAAGCTTTCTAATGATACCAGTCTCATCTCTCTGCGATGAATATATCGATCATCCAAAATTGACTGAACAACAAAAAACCCAGTTGAGTATATAGTTCCTCCCCCCTCAAGAGGGGTCGGAACAATAAAAGAGTCGCTTTAAAAACAAAATATTAAAAACATTATATGAAACAAATTTTGCCACTTTGAATGGCGAATCAGGTACCATTAGTGAGACTAAGAGACAAGACAAACAACAAAACAAAAAAACAAAAACAAACTTTATTTACAACCACAACAATTCACAAAATTAAAACAGCATTACAAAGAACCCAAAATAATTAAAATAAATTTTATATTACTGATGTTTTCGCACCCCTCTTTAATGAGTGTAGGTATCAAATAGGAAAACCGAACAAAAAATTAAGAAAAACACTATCAACTGAAATTTTTAAGTAGGTCCATTTACAATTCAGCAGGAATCCATTAAAACCTGTGGGACCCAGAATGTGTTTCAGGACCAATAAAAGGATGACAATTACTATCATCAATAAAAGCTTCAAGAAAAAAACTGCTAAAATATGGTGTGCAAGCGATTAAAATCATTAACTGTAAGACCAATAAAAAACTGCTCATGTATAGTTGGTTCGGTGCTCAACGCCAACAAAACCTCGCTCTACTATGCTACTGTTACACGAAACCAAAGAACTAAACTGAAAACTAAGCTTGTGCTACAAACTATCGATACCTCTATGGATGCTATAGGAACACAAGCTAGAAAACAACAAATTTATCCACAAAACGACTGTTTAGTATAAAGTTTAAATTTTATTTCGCAAGAAAAAAAGATTGATTGGTCAGTAACGACAATCTGTTACAAAATAACAAAAAATCAAAAAAGGGAACAGGGCTCAAAAGGATACTGTAGAACGAATCTTTTCTACGTAAAGAAAGTCTTTATCTTTGTTTATCTAGAGACTGAAGTCCGTTGAAAATCTTCTTTTTACACCTCCAATTGAAACCATCGAGATTGATAATCATCCAAAACAAACCATGACACTGAAAAAAGAAAAACCAATAAAGTCATTAGTTTGAAATACGACAAAATTGTGAAAGAAAACGTTGTCAAAGCCGTCGAAAACAGTAATTTATTCACTAAGAGCATTATATATATTCAATTGCTCTCCTTCAACGCCATTGTTGTTTTATGCTACCAGTTCTTAATTTAATATTTGTTATAACTAGAAAAAAACCCTGCAAGTGGGGGAACAGCCAGAAAAAAATATGAAAATCAAAACCTAAAAACTATTTCCTTTAATAGAATGCAACGATCAATTATTATAAACACAAGAGAAACAATAAGACCTGTCCACTAAAAATAAGCTAGAGTTTGACTGAAAAAGATAAAAAAAGGTTGCAAGATGTCAACACTTGATAAGTTTATATATATATATATATATATATATATATATATATACATATATATATATATATATATATATATATATATATATATGTATATATATAAATACTTATATATATATATATATACAAAATTATATATTTATAGGTGTGTATATATATATATAAAATATATATATATATATATATATATATATATATATATATATATACATATATATATATATAAACTTATAAAAAAATATATAATTTATATATATATATATATATATGTAAATATTTAATTATATATATATATATATATATATATATATATATATACATATTTTATATAACCTTTTATTTATACACCTATATAAATATATATATATATATATATATATACATATATATATATATACAGATACATACATTTAGATATAAATAAAGATTTATTTATATATATATATAGATTTTTATATATATATATTATATATATATATATATATATAAATTTATATATATATATATAAAAATAGAAATTTTATATATATATATATATATATATATATATATATATATGTGTATTTATATATATATATAAATATATATCTATATATATATATATTTATATATATTTATATATATATATATATATATATATATTTATATATATATATATATTTTATATATATATATATATATATATATATGTATATATATATATATATATATATGTATATATATATATATATATATATATATATTTATATATATACATATATATATATATATATATATATATATATATATATATACATATATGTATTTATATATATGAATATATATGTATGTATAAAATATAGGTTTATATTAGTATATATATATATATATATATATATATATATTTGTTTTTATATATATATATATATATATATAAATATATATGTCCCTATAATTTTATATATATATATATATATGTATATATATATATATATATATATATCTAAATATATTATATATATATATATATATATATATATATATGTATATATATATATATACATGTATATATGTAGATATAGTTTTATATATATATAAAATATATATATATATATATATATATATATATATATATATATATATATATATATATATATAGTGGTATAACTCTTCAATGTCCCCTCTGAGGATATAAAAAAAAAGATAAAAAAGGCAGAATAAACATAAGAAACGATATAAATTCGAAACAGCTAGAAAAGAAACATAAATTAATTGAACAGAAAGGCATGCTATACAAGAATTACATCTACACCTAAGGCACCACGTTAAAGACATGTCAAAACCAAACTTACTGTTGCTCATTGACATTAGTAGATTTTGTGTCCCGGTTTTGAACTTGCGAGTATCCTTCAAAAAACTGGTGCTGACATTAAGTTAATTCGCGGCGTCATTAATAATCCGTTCAACCTTGAAGAAAAACTATTTTTCTGTACATCTTTTCTTAGATAGCGTGAGCGCCGAGTTTTCACGATCAATTATTTGTAAGTATAAAACCGTTAAGTCCAACTTGAAAACTCTGTCGAATGATATGTCAATTGTCATTGTTTAAGATTGCCGTTTAAAAACGTATATCACGCCCAATAAGTTGATAGCATATTGGCAGAGGGTTTGAGAATTTTAGCAGGAAGGAGTAGTCATTATAACCAACGCAAGCCATGGACATTGAGCTGTTCTAATCTCTGTTGATCAGAAATTTCAGGAAACGAAGCCGGGTATCCATATAGAAGAACCGGCAAAAGACATCCCTTGAATATATAGCATTTAACTCCGGAAGGGAGGTTGAACGGAACTCTGTGCTTCAAGTAATTGAACAATCGTCCGAGCTTTTACAATTTTTGCTTGAAAATTAAAACTCCATTTTGAAGTTTTTGATACTTCAGTTCCCAGATCCGTAATAATATCACGTGAAGGGATCTTGACATCATCAAGAAGCATGTTATCCAAAGAGCTACCTTAAGCTTATAACTGTAACAAGCTTAGATCATTTTGAGCACTATTCAAGAAGAAGTCGCCATGGCAGAGCAATTTCGTGTCGTCAGCGTAGCAGAAAACTTTTGATACTTCGGGTACGTCGATCATATCATCCATGAATATTTTTAAAAAAACCGGTCCCAACACGCTTCCTTGATGGACACCACTTTTAACTTAGAGGCTCTTTGATTTAAAAAAACCATGCAATTTAACCCACTGTTGACTATATGATGAATAAGGGTCAATAAGTTGCACAAAATTATCGTGAAAACAAAATTGAATAATTTACGAAAGCAGTGCAGAGTGGTCCACAGAATCAAAAACTATATTGACGTCTTAGTAAACAATAACTTGCTCAACGTATCCGTCAAATTCAGATATAACTCCTGCAAAAATGTGAGCAATTGCTTAACTGTAGAATGTTCTGCACGAAATCCATAATGTCTAGGATTTGGCCGGCCTTTTATATTCCGATATATAAACAGAAACGGAGATTTCTCGAAAAATAAAGATAACTTCGGGGAGTATTGAAACAGGAAGATAATTTTCAATGTCCACTCGAGGTCGTGTTTTGTGAGTAGGGGTAACGAAAACACTTCTCCATTTCTCGGGCCAATTTTCTGAATGAACAATAAACGTGAAATTAATGATGAATGCTGCTAACGTATTCTCCACTTTACTTAAAATAGTCGACGGTATGCCATCAAATGCAGGAGTTGAGATACGTGGGACACTTAAAAGACATTTATGCATTTAATCGAGGCTGAAACTGAGCATCAGACAATTTGATCTCATTGCCGCAGACAAAGTCAGTTAACCGTATTTCAGTTTTGGCTGGAAAACTGAATGAAAGATTTTGTTGAACAGACTTGCTTTCACTG
>NW_027452476.1:0-33704 GCF_964194025.1 Convolutriloba macropyga | reverse complement strand
GTAGTTAGTAGTTAGTAGTTATTAGTTAGTAGTTATTAGTTATTAGTTAGTAGTTATTAGTTAGTAGTTAGTAGTTAGTAGTTAGTAGTTAGTAGTTAGTAGTTAGAAGTTAGTTGTTAGTAGTTAGTAGTTAGTAGTTAGTAGTTAGTAGTTATTAGTTAGTAGTTAGTAGTTAGTAGTTAGTAGTTAGTAGTTAGTAGTCGGTAGTTTGTAGTTAGCAGTTAGTAGTTAGTAGTTAGTAGGTAGTAGTTATTAGTTACTAGTTAGTAGTTAGTAGTTAGTAGTTATTAGCTAGTAATTAGTAGTTAGCAGTTAGTAGTCAGTAGTTAGTAGTTAGCAGTTAGTAGTTAGTAGTTAGTATTTAGTAGTTAGTAGTTAGTAGTTAGCAGTTAGTAGTTAGTAGTTAGTAGTTAGTAGTTAGTAGTTAGTAGTTATTAGTTAGTAGTAGTTAGTAGTTAGTAGTTAGTAGTTAGTAGTTAGTAGTTAGTAGCTGGTAGTTAATAGTTAGTAGTTAGTAGTTAGTAGTTATTAGTTAGTAGTTAGTAGTTAGCAGTTAGTAGTTAGTAGTTAGTAGTTAGTAGTTAGCAGTTAGTAGTTAGTAGTTAGTAGTTAGTAGTTATTAGTTAGTAGTTATTAGTTAGTAGTTAGTAGTTAGTAGTTAGTAGTTAGTAGTTAGTAGCTGGTAGTTAATAGTTAGTAGTTAGTAGTTAGTAGTTATTAGTTAGTAGTTAGTAGTTAGCAGTTAGTAGTTAGTAGTTAGTAGTTAGTAGTTATTAGATAGTTGTTAGTAGTTAGTAGTTATTAGTTAGTAGTTAGTAGTTATTAGTTAGTAGTTAGTAGTTAGTAGTTAGTAGTTAGTAGATAGTAGTTAGTAGTTAGTAGTTAGTAGTTAGTAGTTAGTAGCTGGTAGTTAATAGTTAGTAGTTAGTAGTTAGTAGTTATTAGTTAGTAGTTAGTAGTTAGAAGTTAGTTGTTAGTAGTTAGTAGTTAGTAGTTAGTAGTTAGTAGTTAGTAGTTAGTAGTTAGTAGTTAGTAGTTAGTAGTTATTAGTTAGTAGTTAGTAGTTATTAGCTAGTAATTAGTAGTTAGTAGTTAGTAGTTAGTAGTTAGTAGTTAGTAGTTAGTAGTTAGTAGTTAGTAGTTAGTAGTTAGTAGTTAGTAGTTAGTAGTTAGTAGTTAGTAGTTAGTAGTTAGTAGTTAGTAGTTAGTAGTCGGTAGTTTGTAGTTAGCAGTTAGTAGTTAGTAGTTAGTAGGTAGTAGTTATTAGTTACTAGTTAGTAGTTAGTAGTTAGTAGTTATTAGCTAGTAATTAGTAGTTAGCAGTTAGTAGTCAGTAGTTAGTAGTTAGCAGTTAGTAGTTAGTAGTTAGTATTTAGTAGTTAGTAGTTAGTAGTTAGCAGTTAGTAGTTAGTAGTTAGTAGTTAGTAGTTAGTAGTTAGTAGTTATTAGTTAGTAGTTAGTAGTTAGTAGTTAGTAGTTAGTAGTTAGTAGTTAGTAGCTGGTAGTTAATAGTTAGTAGTTAGTAGTTAGTAGTTATTAGTTAGTAGTTAGTAGTTAGCAGTTAGTAGTTAGTAGTTAGTAGTTAGTAGTTAGCAGTTAGTAGTTAGTAGTTAGTAGTTAGTAGTTATTAGTTAGTAGTTATTAGTTAGTAGTTAGTAGTTAGTAGTTAGTAGTTAGTAGTTAGTAGCTGGTAGTTAATAGTTAGTAGTTAGTAGTTAGTAGTTATTAGTTAGTAGTTAGTAGTTAGCAGTTAGTAGTTAGTAGTTAGTAGTTAGTAGTTATTAGATAGTTGTTAGTAGTTAGTAGTTATTAGTTAGTAGTTAGTAGTTATTAGTAGTAGTTAGTAGTTAGTAGTTAGTAGTTAGTAGATAGTAGTTAGTAGTTAGTAGTTAGTAGTTAGTAGTTAGTAGCTGGTAGTTAATAGTTAGTAGTTAGTAGTTAGTAGTTATTAGTTAGTAGTTAGTAGTTAGAAGTTAGTTGTTAGTAGTTAGTAGTTAGTAGTTAGTAGTTAGTAGTTAGTAGTTAGTAGTTAGTAGTTAGTAGTTAGTAGTTATTAGTTAGTAGTTAGTAGTTATTAGCTAGTAATTAGTAGTTAGTAGTTAGTAGTTAGTAGTTAGTAGTTAGTAGTTAGTAGTTAGTAGTTAGTAGTTAGTAGTTAGTAGTTAGTAGTTAGTAGTTAGTAGTTAGTAGTCAGTAGTTATTAGTTAGTAGTTAGTAGTTAGTAGTTAATAGTTAGTAGTTAGTAGTTAGTAGTTATTAGTTAGTAGTTAGTAGTTAGTGGTTAGTAGTTAGTAGTTAGTAGTTAGTAGTTAGTAGTTAGTGGTTAGTAGTTACTAGTTAGTAGTTAGTAGTTAGTAGTTATTAGCTAGTAATTAGTAGTTAGCAGTTAGTAGTTAGTAGTTAGTAGTCGGTAGTTTGTAGTTAGCAGTTAGTAGTTAGTAGTTAGTAGGTAGTAGTTATTAGTTACTAGTTAGTAGTTAGTAGTTAGTAGTTATTAGCTAGTAATTAGTAGTTAGCAGTTAGTAGTCAGTAGTTAGTAGTTAGCAGTTAGTAGTTAGTAGTTAGTATTTAGTAGTTAGTAGTTAGTAGTTAGCAGTTAGTAGTTAGTAGTTAGTAGTTAGTAGTTAGTAGTTAGTAGTTATTAGTTAGTAGTTAGTAGTTAGTAGTTAGTAGTTAGTAGTTAGTAGTTAGTAGCTGGTAGTTAATAGTTAGTAGTTAGTAGTTAGTAGTTATTAGTTAGTAGTTAGTAGTTAGCAGTTAGTAGTTAGTAGTTAGTAGTTAGTAGTTAGCAGTTAGTAGTTAGTAGTTAGTAGTTAGTAGTTATTAGTTAGTAGTTATTAGTTAGTAGTTAGTAGTTAGTAGTTAGTAGTTAGTAGTTAGTAGTTAGTAGCTGGTAGTTAATAGTTAGTAGTTAGTAGTTAGTAGTTATTAGTTAGTAGTTAGTAGTTAGCAGTTAGTAGTTAGTAGTTAGTAGTTAGTAGTTATTAGATAGTTGTTAGTAGTTAGTAGTTATTAGTTAGTAGTTAGTAGTTATTAGTTAGTAGTTAGTAGTTAGTAGTTAGTAGTTAGTAGATAGTAGTTAGTAGTTAGTAGTTAGTAGTTAGTAGTTAGTAGCTGGTAGTTAATAGTTAGTAGTTAGTAGTTAGTAGTTATTAGTTAGTAGTTAGTAGTTAGAAGTTAGTTGTTAGTAGTTAGTAGTTAGTAGTTAGTAGTTAGTAGTTAGTAGTTAGTAGTTAGTAGTTAGTAGTTAGTAGATAGTAGTTAGTAGTTAGTAGTTAGTAGTTATTAGTTAGTAGTTAGTAGTTAGTAGTTAGTAGTCAGTAGTTAGTAGTTAGCAGTTAGTAGTTAGTAGTTAGTAGTTAGTAGTTAAGAGTTAGTAGTTATTAGTTAGTAGCTAGTAGTTAGTAGTTAGTAGTTATTAGCTAGTAATTAGTAGTTAGTAGTTAGTAGTTAGTAGTTATTAGCTAGTAATTAGTAGTTAGTAGTTAGCAGTTAGTAGTTAGTAGTTAGTAGTTAGCAGTTAGTAGTTAGTAGTTAGTAGTTAGTAGTTAGCAGTTAGTAGTTAGTAGTTAGTAGTTAGTTGTTAGTAGTTAGTAGTTAGTAGTTAGTAGTTAGTAGTTAGTAGTTAGTAGTTAGTAGTTAGTAGTTAGTAGTTAGTAGTTAGTAGTTAGTAGTTAGTAGTTAGTAGTTATTAGTTAGTAGTTAGTACTTAGTAGTTAGTAGTTAGTAGTCAGTAGTTAGTAGTTAGTAGTTAGTTGTTATTAGCTAGTAGTTAGTAGTTAGTAGTTAGTAGTTAGTAGTTATTTGTTAGTAGTTAGTAGTTAGTAGTTAGTAGTCAGTAGTTAGTAGTTAGTAGTTAGTAGTTAGTAGTTAGTAGTTATTAGCTAGTAATTAGTAGTTAGTAGTTAGCAGTTAGTAGTTAGTAGTTAGTAGTTAGCAGTTAGTAGTTAGTAGTTAGTAGTTAGTAGTTATTAGCTAGTAATTAGTAGTTAGTAGTTAGCAGTTAGTAGTTAGTAGTTAGTAGTTAGCAGTTAGTAGTTAGTAGTTAGTAGTTAGTAGTTAGCAGTTAGTAGTTAGTAGTTAGTTGTTAGTAGTTAGTAGTTAGTAGTTAGTAGTTAGTAGTTAGTAGTTAGTAGTTAGTAGTTAGTAGTTAGTAGTTAGTAGTTAGTAGTTAGTAGTTAGTAGTTATTAGTTAGTAGTTAGTACTTAGTAGTTAGTAGTTAGTAGTCAGTAGTTAGTAGTTAGTAGTTAGTTGTTATTAGCTAGTAGTTAGTAGTTAGTAGTTAGTAGATAGTAGTTAGTAGTTAGTAGTTAGTAGTTATTAGTTAGTAGTTAGTAGTTAGTAGTTAGTAGTCAGTAGTTAGTAGTTAGCAGTTAGTAGTTAGTAGTTAGTAGTTAGTAGTTAAGAGTTAGTAGTTATTAGTTAGTAGTTAGTAGTTAGAAGTTAGTTGTTAGTAGTTAGTAGTTAGTAGTTAGTAGTTAGTAGTTAGTAGTTAGTAGTTAGTAGTTAGTAGTTAGTAGATAGTAGTTAGTAGTTAGTAGTTAGTAGTTATTAGTTAGTAGTTAGTAGTTAGTAGTTAGTAGTCAGTAGTTAGTAGTTAGCAGTTAGTAGTTAGTAGTTAGTAGTTAGTAGTTAAGAGTTAGTAGTTATTAGTTAGTAGCTAGTAGTTAGTAGTTAGTAGTTATTAGCTAGTAATTAGTAGTTAGTAGTTAGTAGTTAGTAGTTATTAGCTAGTAATTAGTAGTTAGTAGTTAGCAGTTAGTAGTTAGTAGTTAGTAGTTAGCAGTTAGTAGTTAGTAGTTAGTAGTTAGTAGTTAGCAGTTAGTAGTTAGTAGTTAGTAGTTAGTTGTTAGTAGTTAGTAGTTAGTAGTTAGTAGTTAGTAGTTAGTAGTTAGTAGTTAGTAGTTAGTAGTTAGTAGTTAGTAGTTAGTAGTTAGTAGTTAGTAGTTAGTAGTTATTAGTTAGTAGTTAGTACTTAGTAGTTAGTAGTTAGTAGTCAGTAGTTAGTAGTTAGTAGTTAGTTGTTATTAGCTAGTAGTTAGTAGTTAGTAGTTAGTAGTTAGTAGTTATTTGTTAGTAGTTAGTAGTTAGTAGTTAGTAGTCAGTAGTTAGTAGTTAGTAGTTAGTAGTTAGTAGTTAGTAGTTATTAGCTAGTAATTAGTAGTTAGTAGTTAGCAGTTAGTAGTTAGTAGTTAGTAGTTAGCAGTTAGTAGTTAGTAGTTAGTAGTTAGTAGTTATTAGCTAGTAATTAGTAGTTAGTAGTTAGCAGTTAGTAGTTAGTAGTTAGTAGTTAGCAGTTAGTAGTTAGTAGTTAGTAGTTAGTAGTTAGCAGTTAGTAGTTAGTAGTTAGTTGTTAGTAGTTAGTAGTTAGTAGTTAGTAGTTAGTAGTTAGTAGTTAGTAGTTAGTAGTTAGTAGTTAGTAGTTAGTAGTTAGTAGTTAGTAGTTAGTAGTTATTAGTTAGTAGTTAGTACTTAGTAGTTAGTAGTTAGTAGTCAGTAGTTAGTAGTTAGTAGTTAGTTGTTATTAGCTAGTAGTTAGTAGTTAGTAGTTAGTAGTTATTTGTTAGTAGTTAGTAGTTAGTAGTTAGTAGTCAGTAGTTAGTAGTTAGCAGTTAGTAGTTAGTAGTTAGTAGTTAGTAGTTAGTAGTTAGTAGTTATTAGTTAGTAGTTAGTAGTTAGTAGTTAGGAGTTAGTAGTTATTAGCTAGTAATTAGTAGTTAGTAGTTAGTAGTCAGTAGTCAGTAGTTAGCAGTTAAAAGTTAGTAGTTAGTAGTTAGTAGTTAGTAGTTATTTGTTAGTAGTTAGTAGTTTGTTGTTATTAGCTAGTAGTTAGTAGTTAGTAGTTAGTAGTTATTTGTTAGTAGTTAGTAGTTAGTAGTTAGTAGTCAGTAGTTAGTAGTTAGCAGTTAGTAGTTAGTAGTTAGTAGTTAGTAGTTAGTAGTAGTAGTTATTAGTTAGTAGTTAGTAGTTAGTTGTTAGTAGTTAGTAGTTATTAGCTAGTAATTAGTAGTTAGTAGTTAGTAGTCAGTAGTTAGTAGTTAGCAGTTTGTAGTTAGTAGTTAGTAGTTAGTAGTTAGTAGTTAGTAGTTAGTAGTTAGCAGTTAGTAGTTAGTAGTTAGTAGTTAGTAGTTATTAGTTAGTAGTTATTAGTTAGTAGTTAGTAGTTAGTAGTTAGTAGTTAGGAGTTAGTAGTTATTAGCTAGTAATTAGTAGTTAGTAGTTAGTAGTCAGTAGTTAGTAGTTAGCAGTTAGTAGTTAGTAGTTAGTAGTTAGTAGTTATTTGTTAGTAGTTAGTAGTTAGTTGTTATTAGCTAGTAGTTAGTAGTTAGTAGTTAGTAGTTATTTGTTAGTAGTTAGTAGTTAGTAGTTAGTAGTCAGTAGTTAGTAGTTAGCAGTTAGTAGTTAGTAGTTAGTAGTTAGTAGTTAGTAGTAGTAGTTATTATTTAGTAGTTAGTAGTTAGTTGTTAGTAGTTAGTAGTTATTAGCTAGTAATTAGTAGTTAGTAGTTAGTAGTCAGTAGTTAGTAGTTAGCAGTTAGTAGTTAGTAGTTAGTAGTTAGTAGTTAGTAGTTAGTAGTTAGTAGTTAGTAGTTAGCAGTTAGTAGTTAGTAGTTAGTAGTTAGTAGTTATTAGTTAGTAGTTATTAGTTAGTAGTTAGTAGTTATTAGTTAGTAGTTAGTAGTTAAAAGTTATTAGTTAGTAGTTAGTAGCTGGTAGTTAATAGTTAGTAGTTAGTAGTTAGTAGTTATTAGTTAGTAGTTAGTAGTTAGCAGTTAGTAGTTAGTAGTTAGTAGTTAGTAGTTAGTAGTTAGTAGTTAGTAGTTAGTAGCTGGTAGTTAATAGTTAGTAGTTAGTAGTTAGTAGTTATTAGTTAGTAGTTAGTAGTTAGCAGTTAGTAGTTAGTAGTTAGTAGTTAGTAGTTAGTAGTTAGTAGTTAGTAGTTAGTAGTCAGTAGTTAGTAGTCAGTAGTTAGTAGTTAGTAGTTAGTAGTTAGTAGTTAGTATGTAGTAGTTAATAGTTAGTAGTTAGCAGTTAGTAGTTAGTAGTTAGTAGTTAGTAGTTAGTAGTTAGTATCTGGTAGTTAATAGTTAGTAGTTAGTAGTTAGTAGTTATTAGTTAGTAGTTAGTAGTTAGCAGTTGGTAGTTTGTGGTTAGTAGTTAGTAGTTAGTAGTTATTAGTTAGTAGTTAGTAGTTATTAGTTAGTAGTTAGTAGTTAAAAGTTATTAGTTAGTAGTTAGTAGTTAAAAGTTAGTAGTTAGTAGTTAGTAGTTAGTAGTTAGTAATTAGTAGTCAGTAGTTAGTAGTCAGTAGTTAGTAGTTAGTAGTTAGGAGTTAGTAGTCAGTAGTTAGTAGTTAGTAGTTAGTTGTTATTAGCTAGTAGTTAGTAGTTAGTAGTTAGTAGTTAGTAGTTATTTGTCAGTAGTTAGTAGTTAGTAGTTAGTAGTCAGTAGTTAGTAGTTAGCAGTTAGTAGTTAGTAGTTAGTAGTTAGTAGTTAGTAGTTAGTAGTTATTAGTTAGTAGTTAGTAGTTAGTAGTTAGGAGTTATTAGTTAGTAGTTAGTAGTTAAAAGTTATTAGTTAGTAGTTAGTAGTTAAAAGTTAGTAGTTAGTAGTTAGTAGTTAGTAGTTAGTAGTTAGTAGTCAGTAGTTAGTAGTCAGTAGTTAGTAGTTAGTAGTTAGGAGTTTTTAGTCAGTAGTTAGTAGTTAGTAGTTAGTTGTTATTAGCTAATAGTTAGTAGTTAGTAGTTAGTAGTTAGTAGTTATTTGTTAGTAGTTAGTAGTTAGTAGTTAGTAGTCAGTAGTTAGTAGTTAGCAGTTAGTAGTTAGTAGTTAGTACTTAGTAGTTAGTAGTTAGTAGTCAGTAGTTAGTAGTTAGTAGTTAGTTGTTATTAGCTAGTAGTTAGTAGTTAGTAGTTAGTAGTTAGTAGTTATTTGCTAGTAGTTAGTAGTTAGTAGTTAGTAGTCAGTAGTTAGTAGTTAGCAGTTAGTAGTTAGTAGTTAGTAGTTAGTAGTTAGTAGTTATTAGTTAGTAGTTAGTAGTTAGGAGTTAGTAGTTATTAGCTAGTAATTAGTAGTTAGTAGTTAGTAGTCAGTAGTTAGTAGTTAGCAGTTAGTAGTTAGTAGTTAGTAGTTAGTAGTTATTTGTTAGTAGTTAGTAGTTAGTTGTTATTAGCTAGTAGTTAGTAGTTAGTAGTTAGTAGTTAGTAGTTATTTGTTAGTAGTTAGTAGTTAGTAGTTAGTAGTCAGTAGTTAGTAGTTAGCAGTTAGTAGTTAGTAGTTAGTAGTTAGTAGTTAGTAGTAGTAGTTATTAGTTAGTAGTTAGTAGTTAGTTGTTAGTAGTTAGTAGTTATTAGCTAGTAATTAGTAGTTAGTAGTTAGTAGTTATTAGTTAGTAGTTAGTAGTTAAAAGTTAATAGTTAGTAGTTAGTAGTTAAAAGTTAGAAGTTAGTAGTTAGTAGTTAGTAGTTAGTAGTTAGTAGTCAGTAGTTAGTAGTCAGTAGTTAGTAGTTAGTAGTTAGTAGTTAGTAGTCAGTAGTTAGTATTTAGTAGTTAGTAGTTAGTAGTTAGTATGTAGTAGTTAATAGTTAGTAGTTAGCAGTTAGTAGTTAGTAGTTAGTAGTTAGTAGTTAGTAGTTAGTATCTGGTAGTTAATAGTTAGTAGTTAGTAGTTAGTAGTTATTAGTTAGTAGTTAGAAGTTAGCAGTTGGTAGTTTGTGGTTAGTAGTTAGTAGTTAGTAGTTAGTAGTTAGTAGTTAGTAGTTATTAGTTAGTAGTTAGTAGTTAAAAGTTATTAGTTAGTAGTTAGTAGTAAAAAGTTAGTAGTTAGTAGTTAGTAGTTAGTAGTTAGTAGTCAGTAGTTAGTAGTCAGTAGTTAGTAGTTAGTAGTTAGTATGTAGTAGTGAATAGTTAGTAGTTAGCAGTTAGTAGTTAGTAGTCAGTAGTTAGTAGTTTGTAGTTAGTAGTTAGTATCTGGTAGTTAATAGTTAGTAGTTAGTAGTTAGTAGTTATTAGTTAGTAGTTAGTAGTTAGAAGTTAGTTGTTTGTAGTTAGTAGTTAGTAGTTAGTAGTTAGTAGTTAGTAGTTAGTAGTTATTGGTTAATAGTTAGCAGTTAGTAGTTAGTAGTTAGTAGTCAGTAGTTAGTAGTTAGCAGTTAGTAGTTAGTAGTTAGTAGTTAGTAGTTAATAGTTATTAGTTAGTAGTTATTAGTTAGTAGTTAGTAGTTAGTAGTTAGTAGCTAATAGTTATTAGCTAGTAATTAGTAGTTAGTAGTTAGTAGTCAGTAGTTAGTAGTTAGCAGTTAGTAGTTAGTAGTTAGTAGTTAGTAGGTAGTAGTTAGTAGTTAGTAATTAGCAGTTAGTAGTTAGTAGTTAGTAGTTAGTAGTTAGTAGTTAGCAGTTAGTAGTTAGTAGTTAGTAGTTAGTAGTTAGTAGTTAGTAGTTAGTAGTTATTAGTTAGTAGTTAGTAGTTAGTAGTTAGTAGATAGTAGTTAGTAGCTGGTAGTTAATAGTTAGTAGTTAGTAGTTAGTAGTTAGTAGTTAGTAGTTAGTAGTTAGTAGTTAGTAGTTAGTAGTTAGTAGTTAGTAGTTAGTAGTTAGTAGTTATTAGTTAGTAGTTAGTAGTTAGCAGTTAGTAGTTAGTAGTTAGTAGTTATTAGTTAGTAGTTATTAGTTAGTAGTTAGTAGTTATTAGTTAGTAGTTAGTAGTTAGTAGTTATTAGTTAGTAGTTAGTAGTTAGTAGTTAGTAGTTAGCAGTTAGTAGTTAGTAGTTAGTAGCTGGTAGTTAATAGTTAGTAGTTAGTAGTTAGTAGTTAGTAGTTAGTGGTTAGTAGTTAGTAGTTAGTAGTTAGTAGTTAGTAGTTAGTAGTTAGTAGTTAGTAGTTAGTAGTTATTAGTTAGTAGTTAGTAGTTAGTAGTTATTAGTTAGTAGTTTGTAGTTAGTAGTTAGTAGTTAGCAGTTAGTAGTTAGTAGTTAGTAGCTGGTAGTTAATAGTTAGTAGTTAGTAGTTAGTAGTTAGTAGTTAGTGGTTAGTAGTTAGTAGTTAGCAGTTAGTAGTTAGTAGTTAGTAGTTATTAGTTAGTAGTTATTAGTTAGTAGTTAGTAGTTATTAGTTAGTAGTTAGTAGTTAGTAGTTAGTAGTTATTAGTTAGTAGTTAGTAGGTAATAGTTAGTAGTTAGTAGTTAGTAGTTAGTAGTTAGTAGTTAGTAGTCAGTAGTCAGTAGTTAGTAGTTAGTGGTTAGTAGTTAGTAGTTAGTAGTTAGTAGTTAGTAGTCAGTAGTTAGTATTTAGTAGTTAGTAGTTATTAGTTAGTATGTAGTAGTTAATAGTTAGTAGTTAGCAGTCAGTAGTTAGTAGTTAGTAGTTAGTAGTTAGTAGTTAGTAGTTAGTAGCTGGTAGTTAATAGTTAGTAGTTAGTAGTTAGTAGTTATTAGTTAGTAGTTAGTAGTTAGAAGTTAGTTGTTAGTAGTTAGTAGTTAGTAGTTAGTAGTTAGTAGTTAGTAGTTATTGGTTTGTAGTTAGTAGTTAGTAGTCAGTAGTTAGTAGTTAGCAGTTAGTAGTTAGTAGTTAGTAGTTAGTAGTTAGTAGTTAGTAGTTATTAGTTAGTAGTTATTAGTTAGTAGTTAGTAGTTAGTATTTAGTAGTTAGTAGTTAATAGTTATAAGCTAGTAATTAGTAGTTAGTAGTTAGTAGTTATTAGTTAGTATGGTTAGTAGTTAGAAGTTAGTAGCTGGTAGTTAATAGTTAGTAGTTAGTAGTTAGTAGTTATAAGTTAGTAGTTAGTAGTTAGTAGTTAGTAGTTAGTAGTTAGCAGTTAGTAGTTAGTAGTTAGTAGTTAGTAGTTAGTAGTTAGTAGTTAGTAGTTAGTAGTTAGTAGTTAGTAGTTAGTAGTTAGCAGTTAGTAGTTAGTAGTTATTAGTTAGTAGTAGTTAGTAGTTAGTAGTTATTAGTTAGTAGTTATTAGTTAGTAGTTAGTAGTTAGTAGTTAGTAGTTAGTAGTTAGTAGCTGGTAGTTAATAGTTAGTAGTTAGTAGCTAGTAGTTATTAGTTAGTAGTTAGTAGTTAGCAGTTAGTAGTTAGTAGTTAGTGGTTATTAGTTAGTAGTTATTAGTTAGTAGTTAGTAGTTATTAGTTAGTAGTTAGTAGTTAGTAGTTAGTAGTTATTAGTTAGTAGTTAGTAGTTAATAGTTAGTAGTTAGTAGTTAGTAGTTAGTAGTTAGTAGTTAGTAGTCAGTAATTAGTAGTAAGTAGTTAGTGGTTAGTAGTTAGTAGTTAGTAGTCAGTAGTTAGTATTTAGTAGTTAGTAGTTAGTATGTAGTAGTTAATAGTTAGTAGTTAGCAGTTAGTAGTTAGTAGTTAGTAGTTAGTAGTTTGTAGTTAGTAGTGAGTAGTTAGTAGCTGGTAGTTAATAGTTAGTAGTTAGTAGTTAGTAGTTAGTAGTTATTAGTTAGTAGTTAGTAGTTAGAAGTTAGTTGTTAGTAGTTAGTAGTTAGTAGTTAGTAGTTAGTAGTTTGTAGTTATTGGTTAGTAGTTAGTAGTTAGTAGTTAGTAGTCAGTAGTTAGTTGTTAGCAGTTAGTAGTTAGTAGTTAGAAGTTAGTAGTTAGTAGTTATTAGTTAGTAGTTATTAGTTAGTAGTCAGTAGTTAGTATTTAGTAGTTAGTAGTTAATAGTTATTAGCTAGTAATTAGTAGTTAGTAGTTAGTAGTCAGTAGTTAGTAGTTAGTAGTTAGCAGTTAGTAGTTAGTAGTTAGCAGTTAGTAGTTAGTAGTTAGTAGTTAGTAGTTAGTAGTTATTAGTTAGTAGTTTTTAGTTAGTAGTTAGTAGTTAATAGTTATTAGTTGGTAGTTAGTAGTTAGAAGTTAGTAGCTGGTAGTTAATAGTTAGTGGTTAGTAATTAGTAGTTATTAGTTAGTAGTTAGTAGTTAGAAGTTAGTTGTCAGTAGTTAGTAGTTAGTAGTTAGTAGTTAGTATTTAGTAGTTAGTAGTTAGTAGTTAGTATGTAGTAGTTAGTAGTTAGTAGTTAGTAGCTGGTAGTTAATAGTTAGTAGTTAGTAGTTAGTAGTTATTAGTTAGTAGTTAGTAGTTAGTAGTTAGTAGTCAGTAGTTAGTTGTTAGCAGTTAGTAGGTAGTAGTTAGAAGTTAGTAGTTAGTAGTTATTAGTTAGTAGTTATTAGTTAGTAGTTAGTAGTTAGTATTTAGTAGTTAGTAGTTAATAGTTATTAGCTAGTAATTAGTAGTTAGTAGTTAGTAGTCAGTAGTTAGTATTTAGTAGTTAGCAGTTAGTAGTTAGTAGTTAGTAGTTAGCAGTTAGTAGTTAGTAGTTAGTAGTTAGTAGTTAGTAGTTATTAGTTAATAGTTTTTAGTTAGTAGTTAGTAGTTAATAGTTATTAGTTGGTAGTTAGTAGTTAGAAGTTAGTAGCTGGTAGTTAATAGTTAGTAGTTAGTAATTAGTAGTTATTAGTTAGTAGTTAGTAGTTAGAAGTTAGTTGTCAGTAGTTAGTAGTTAGTAGTTAGTAGTTAGTATTTAGTAGTTAGTAGTTAGTAGTTAGTGTGTAGTAGTTAATAGTTAGTAGTTAGCAGTCAGTAGTTAGTAGTTAGTAGTTAGTAGTTAGTAGTTAGTAGTTAGTAGCTGGTAGTTAATAGTTAGTAGTTAGTAGTTAGTAGTTATTAGTTAGTAGTTAGTAGTTAGTAGTTAGACGTTAGTTGTTAGTAGTTAGTAGTTAGTAGTTAGTAGTTAGTAGTTAGCAGTTAGTAGTTAGTAGTTAGTAGTTATTAGTTAGTAGTTATTAGTTAGTAGTTAGTAGTTAGTAGTTAGTAGTTATTAGCTAGTAATTAGTAGTTAGTAGTTAGTAGTCAGTAGTTAGTAGTTAGCAGTTAGTAGTTAGTAGTTAGTAGTTAGTAGTTAGTAGTTATTAGTTAGTAGTTAGTAGTTAGTAGTTATTAGTTATTAGTTAGTAGTTAGTAGTTAGCAGTTAGTAATTAGTAGTTAGTAGTTAGTAGTTAGTAGTTAGTAGTTAGTAGTTAGTAGTTAGTAGTTAGTAGTTAGTAGTTAGTAGTTATTAGTTAGTAGTTAGTTGTCAGTAGTTAGTAGTTAGTAGTTAGTATTTAGTAGTTAGTAGTTAGTAGTTAGTATGTAGTAGTTAATAGTTAGTAGTTAGCAGTCAGTAGTTAGTAGTTAGTAGTTAGTAGTTAGTAGCTGGTAGTTAATAGTTAGTAGTTAGTAGTTAGTACTTAGTAGTTAGTAGTTAGTAGTTAGTAGTTAGTAGTTAGAAGTTAGTTGTTAGTAGTTAGTAGTTAGTAGTTAGTAGTTAGTAGTTAGTAGTTAGTAGTTAGTAGTTAGTAGTTAGCAGTTAGTAGTTAGTAGTTAGTAGTTATTAGTTAGTAGTTATTAGTTAGTAGTTAGTAGTTAGTAGTTATTAGCTAGTAATTAGTAGTTAGTAGTTAGTAGTCAGTAGTTAGTAGTTAGCAGTTAGTAGTTAGTAGTTAGTAGTTAGTAGTTAGTAGTTAGTAGTTAGCAGTTAGTAGTTAGTAGTTAGTAGTTATTAGTTAGTAGTTAGTAGTTAGTAGTTATTAGTTGTTAGTTAGTAGTTAGTAGTTAGCAGTTAGTAATTAGTAGTTAGTAGTTAGTAGTTAGTAGTTAGTAGTAATTAGTTAGTAGTTAGTAGTTAGAAGTTAGTTGTCAGTAGTTAGTAGTTAGTAGTTAGTAGTTAGTATTTAGTAGTTAGTAGTTAGTAGTTAGTATGTAGTAGTTAACAGTTAGCAGTTAGCAGTCAGTAGTTAGTAGTTAGTAGTTAGTAGTTATTAGTTAGAAGTTAGTAGCTGGTAGTTAATAGTTAGTAGTTAGTAGTTAGTAGTTATTAGTTAGTAGTTAGTAGTTAGAAGTTAGTTGTCAGTAGTTAGTAGTTAGTAGTTAGTAGTTAGTATTTAGTAGTTAGTAGTTAGTAGTTAGTAGCTGGTAGTTAATAGTTAGTAGTTAGTAGTTAGTAGTTATTAGTTAGTAGTTAGTAGTTAGTAGTTAGAAGTTAGTTGTTAGTAGTTAGTAGTTAGTAGTTAGTAGTTGGTAGTTAGTAGTTAGTAGTTAGTAGTTAGTAGTTAGTAGTTAGTAGTTAGTAGTTAGTAGCTGGTAGTTAATAGTTAGTAGTTAGTAGTTAGTAGTTATTAGTTAGTAGTTAGTAGTTAGTAGTTAGAAGTTAATAGTTAGTAGTTAGTAGTTAGTAGTTAGTAGTTAGTAGTTAGTAGTTAGTAGTTAGTAGCTGGTAGTTAATAGTTAGTAGTTAGTAGTTAGTAGTTATTAGTTAGTAGTTAGTAGTTAGTAGTTAGAAGTTAGTTGTTAGTTGTTAGTAGTTAGTAGCTAGTAGTTAGTAGTTAGTAGTTAGTAGTTAGCAGTTGGTAGTTAGTAGTTAGTAGTTATTAGTTAGTAGTTATTAGTTAGTAGTTAGTAGTTAGTAGTTAGTAGTTATTAGCTAGTAATTAGTAGTTAGTAGTCAGTAGTTAGTAGTTAGCAGTTAGTAGTTAGTAGTTAGTAGTTAGTAGTTAGCAGTTGGTAGTTAGTAGTTAGTAGTTATTATTTAGTAGTTAGTAGTTAGTAGTTATTAGTTATTAGTTAGTAGTTAGTAGTTAGCAGTTAGTAATTAGTAGTTAGAAGTTAGTAGTTAGTAGTTATTAGTTAGTAGTTAGTAGTTATTAGTTAGTAGTTAGTAGTTAGTAGTTATTAGTTAGTAGTTAGTAGTTAGTAGTTAGTAGTTAGTAGTTAGTAGTTAGTAGTTAGTAGTTAGTAGTTAGTAGTTAGTGGTTAGTAGTCAGTAGTTAGTAGTTAGTAGTTAGAAGTTAGTAGTCAGTAGTTAGTATTTAGTAGTTATTAGTTAGTAGTTAGCAGTTGGTAGTTAGAAGTTAGTTGTTAGTAGTTAGTAGTTAGTAGTTAGTAGTTAGTAGTTAGTAGTTAGCAGTTGGTAGTTAGTAGTTAGTAGTTATTAGTTAGTAGTTAGCAGTTAGTAATTAGTAGTTAGAAGTTAGTAGTTAGTAGTTATTAGTTAGTAGTTAGTAGTTATTAGTTAGTAGTTAGTAGTTAGTAGTTATTAGTTAGTAGTTAGTAGTTAGTAGTTAGTAGTTAGTAGTTAGTAGTTAGTAGTTAGTAGTTAGTAGTTAGTAGTTAGTAGTTAGTAGTTAGTAGTCAGTAGTTAGTAGTTAGTAGTTAGAAGTTAGTAGTCAGTAGTTAGTATTTAGTAGTTATTAGTTAGTAGTTAGCAGTTGGTAGTTAGAAGTTAGTTGTTAGTAGTTAGTAGTTAGTAGTTAGTAGTTAGTAGTTAGTAGTTATTAGCTAGTAATTAGTAGTTAGTAGTCAGTAGTTAGTAGTTAGCAGTTAGTAGTTAGTAGTTAGTAGTTAGCAGTTAGTAGTTAGTAGTTAGTAGTTATTAGTTAGTAGTTAGTAGTTAGTAGTTATTAGTTATTAGTTAGTAGTTAGTAGTTAGCAGTTAGTAATTAGTAGTTAGAAGTTAGTAGTTAGTAGTTATTAGTTAGTAGTTAGTAGTTATTAGTTAGTAGTTAGTAGTTAGTAGTTATTAGTTAGTAGTTAGTAGTTAGTAGTTAGTAGTTAGTAGTTAGTAGTTAGTAGTTATTAGTTAGTAGTTAAGAGTTAGTAGTTAGTAGTTAGTAGTTAGTAGTCAGTAGTTAGTAGTTAGTAGTTAGTAGTTAGTAGTCAGTAGTTAGTATTTAGTAGTTATTAGTTAGTAGTTAGTATGTAGTAGCTAATAGTTAGTAGTTAGCAGTTAGTAGTTAGTAGTTAGTAGTTAGTAGTTAGTAGTTAGTAGTTAGTAGTTAGTAGTTAGTAGCTTGTAGTTAATAGTTAGTAGTTAGTAGTTAGTAGTTATTAGTTAGTAGTTAGTAGTTAGAAGTTAGTTGTTAGTAGTTAGTAGTTAGTAGTTAGTAGTTAGTAGTTAGTAGTTAGTAGTTAGTAGTTAGTAGTTAGTAGTTATTGGTTAGTAGTTAGTAGTTAGTAGTTAGTAGTTAGTAGTTAGTAGTCAGTAGTTAGTAGTTAGCAGTTAGTAGTTAGTAGTTAGTAGTTAGTAGTTAGTAGTTAGTAGTTAGTAGTTAGTAGTCAGTAGTTAGTAGTTAGTAGTTAGTAGTTAGTAGTCAGTAGTTAGTATTTAGTAGTTAGTAGTTAGTATGTAGTAGTTAATAGTTAGTAGTTAGCAGTTAGTAGTTAGTAGTTAGTAGTTAGTAGTTAGTAGTTTGTAGTTAGTAGTTAGTAGCTTGTAGTTAATAGTTAGTAGTTAGTAGTTAGTAGTTATTAGTTAGTAGTTAGTAGTTAGAAGTTAGTTGTTAGTAGTTAGTAGTTAGTAGTTAGTAGTTAGTAGTTATTGGTTAGTAGTTAGTAGTTAGTAGTTAGTAGTCAGTAGTTAGTAGTTAGCAGTTAGTAGTTAGTAGTTTGTAGTTAGTAGTTATTAGTTAGTAGTTATTAGTTAGTAGTTAGTATTTAGTAAATAGTAGTTAATAGTTATTAGCTAGTAATTAGTTGTTAGTAGTTAGTAGTCAGTAGTTAGTAGTTAGCAGTTAGTAGTTAGTAGTTAGTAGTTAGTAGTTAGTAGTTAGCAGTTAGTAGTTAGTAGTTAGTAATTAGTAGTTATTAGTTAGTAGTTATTAGTTAGTAGTTAGTAGTTAATGGTTATTAGTTAGTAGTTAGTAGTTAGAAGTTAGTAGCTGGTAGTTAATAGTTAGTATTTAGTAGTTAGTAGTTAGTAGTTAGTAGTTAGTAGTTAGTAGTTAGTAGTTATAAGTTAGTTGTTAGTAGTTAGTAGTTACTAGTTAGTTGTTAGTAGTTAGTAGTAAGTAGTTAGTAGTTAGTAGTTAGTAGTTATTAGTTAGTAGTTGGTAGTTAGAAGTTTGTAGTTAGTAGTTATTAGTTAGTAGTTATTAGTTAGTAGTTGGTAGTTAGAAGTTAGTAGCTGGTAGTTAATAGTTAGTAGTTAGTAGTTAGTAGTTATTAGTTAGTAGTTAGTAGTTAGAAGTTAGTTGTTAGTAGTTAGTAGTTAGTAGTTAGTAGTTAGTAGTTTTGTAGTTAGTAGTTAGAAGTTAGTAGCTGGTAGTTAATAGTTAGTAGTTAGTAGTTAGTATTTATTAGTTAGTAGTTTGTAGTTAGAAGTTAGTTGTTAGTAGTTAGTAGTTAGTAGTTAGTAGTTAGTAGTTAGTAGTTAGTAGTTAGTAGTTAGTAGTTAGTAGTTAGTAGTTAGTAGTTAGTAGTTATTGGTTAGTAGTTAGTAGTTAGTAGTTAGTATTCAGTATTCAGTAGTTAGTAGTTAGCAGATAGTAGTTAGTAGTTAGTAGTTAGTAGTCAGTAGTTATTAGTTAGTAGTTATTAGTTAGTAGTTGGTAGTTAGAAGTTAGTAGCTGGTAGTTAATAGTTAGTAGTTAGTAGTTAGTAGTTATTAGTTAGTAGTTAGTAGTTAGAAGTTAGTTGTTAGTAGTTAGTAGTTGGTAGTTAGTAGTTAGTAGTTAGTAGTTAGTAGTTAGTAGTTAGTAGTTAGTAGTTAGTAGTTATTGGTTAGTAGTTAGTAGTTAGTAGTTAGTATTCAGTAGTTAGTAGTTTGCAGTTACTAGTTAGTAGTTAGTAGTTAGTAATTAGTAGTTAGTAGTTAGTAGTTATTAGTTAGTAGTTATTAGTTAGTAGTTAGTAGTTAGTAGTTAGTAGTTAGTAGTTATTAGCTAGTAATTAGTAGTTAGTAGTTAGTAGTCAGTAGTTAGTAGTTAGCAGTTAGTAGTTAGTAGTTAGTAGTTACTAGTTAGTAGTTAGTAGTTAGCAGTTAGTAGTTAGTAGTTAGTAGTTAGTAGTTAGTAGTTAGTAGTTAGTAGTTATTAGTTAGTAGTTATTAGTTAGTAGTTAGTAGTTAGTAGTTAGTAGTTAGTAGTTAGTAGTTAGTAGCTGCTAGTTAATAGTTAGTAGTTAGTAGTTAGTAGTTGTTAGTTAGTAGTTATTAGTTGGAAGTTATTTGTTAGTAGTTATTAGTTAGTAGTTAGTAGTTAGTAGTTAGCAGTTAGTAGTTAGTAGTTAGCAGTTAGTAGTTAGTAGTTAGTAGTTAGTAGTTAGTAGTTATTAGTTAGTAGTTATTAGTTAGTAGTTAGTAGTTAGTAGTTAGTAGTTAGTAGCTGGTAGTTAATAGTTAGTAGTTAGTAGTTAGTAGTTAGTAGTTGTTAGTTAGTAGTTAGTAGTTGGAAGTTATTTGTTAGTAGTTATTAGTTAGTAGTTAGTAGTTAGTAGTTAGTAGTTAGTAGTTAGTAGTTAGTAGTTAGTAGTTAGTAGTTAGTAGTTAGTAGTTAGTAGTTAGTAGTTAGTAGTTAGTAGTTAGTAGTCAGTAGTTGGTAGTTAGCAGTTAGTAGTTAGTAGTTAATAGTTAGTAGTTATTAGTTAGTAGTTATTAGTTAGTAGTTAGTAGTTAGTAGTTAGTAGTTAGTAGTTAGTAGTTGGTAGTTAGTAGTTAGTAGTTAGTAGTAAGTAGTTAGTAGTTAGTAGTTAGTAGTTAGTAGTCATTAGCTAGTAATTAGTAGTTAGTAGTTAGTAGTTAGTAGTTAGTAGTTATTAGTTAGTAGTTAGTAGTTAGAAGTTAGTTGTTAGTAGTTAGTAGTTGGTAGTTAGTAGTTAGTAGTTAGTAGTTAGTAGTTAGTAGTTAGTAGTTAGTAGTTAGTAGTTATTGGTTAGTAGTTAGTAGTTAGTAGTTAGTATTCAGTAGTTAGTAGTTTGCAGTTACTAGTTAGTAGTTAGTAGTTAGTGGTTAGTAGTTAGTAGTTAGTAGTTATTAGTTAGTAGTTATTAGTTAGTAGTTAGTAGTTAGTAGTTAGTAGTTAGTAGTTATTAGCTAGTAATTAGTAGTTAGTAGTTAGTAGTCAGTAGTTAGTAGTTAGCAGTTAGTAGTTAGTAGTTAGTAGTTACTAGTTAGTAGTTAGTAGTTAGCAGTTAGTAGTTAGTAGTTAGTAGTTAGTAGTTAGTAGTTAGTAGTTATTAGTTAGTAGTTATTAGTTAGTAGTTAGTGTTTAGTAGTTAGTAGTTAGTAGTTAGTAGTTAGTAGCTGCTAGTTAATAGTTAGTAGTTAGTAGTTAGTAGTTGTTAGTTAGTAGTTATTAGTTGGAAGTTATTTGTTAGTAGTTATTAGTTAGTAGTTAGTAGTTAGTAGTTAGCAGTTAGTAGTTAGTAGTTAGCAGTTAGTAGTTAGTAGTTAGTAGTTAGTAGTTAGTAGTTATTAGTTAGTAGTTATTAGTTAGTAGTTAGTAGTTAGTAGTTAGTAGTTAGTAGTTAGTAGCTGGTAGTTAATAGTTAGTAGTTAGTAGTTAGTAGTTAGTAGTTGTTAGTTAGTAGTTAGTAGTTGGAAGTTATTTGTTAGTAGTTATTAGTTAGTAGTTAGTAGTTAGTAGTTAGTAGTTAGTAGTTAGTAGTTAGTAGTTAGTAGTTAGTAGTTAGTAGTTAGTAGTTAGTAGTTAGTAGTTAGTAGTTAGTAGTTAGTAGTTAGTAGTCAGTAGTTGGTAGTTAGCAGTTAGTAGTTAGTAGTTAATAGTTAGTAGTTATTAGTTAGTAGTTATTAGTTAGTAGTTAGTAGTTAGTAGTTAGTAGTTAGTAGTTAGTAGTTGGTAGTTAGTAGTTAGTAGTTAGTAGTAAGTAGTTAGTAGTTAGTAGTTAGTAGTTAGTAGTCATTAGCTAGTAATTAGTAGTTAGTAGTTAGTAGTTAGTAGTTATTAGTTAGTAGTTAGTAGTTAGTAGTTCGTAGTCAGTAGTTAGTAGTTAGCAGTTAGTAGTTAGTAGTTAGTAGTTAGTAGTCAGTAGTTAGTAGTTAGTAGTTAGTAGTTAGTAGTTAGTAGTTAGTAGTTAGTGGTTAGTAGTTAGTAGTTATTAGTTAATAGTTATTAGTTAGTAGTTATTAGTTAGTAGTTAGTAGTTAGTAGTTAGTAGTTAGTAGTTAGTAGTTAGTAGTTAGTAGTTAGTAGTTATTAGCTAGTAATTAGTAGTTAGTAGTTAGTAGTCAGTAGTTACTAGTTAGTAGTTAGTAGTTAGTAGTTAGTAGTTATTAGTTAGTAGTTAGTAGTTAGTAGTTAGTAGTTATTAGTTAGTAGTTAGTAGTTAGTAGTTAGTAGTTAGTAGTCAGTAGTTAGTAGTTAGTAGTTAGTAGTTAGTAGTTAGTAGTTAGTAGTTAGTGGTTAGTAGTTAGTAGTTATTAGTTAATAGTTATTAGTTAGTAGTTATTAGTTAGTAGTTAGTAGTTAGTAGTTAGTAGTTAGTAGTTAGTAGTTAGTAGTTAGTAGTTAGTAGTTATTAGCTAGTAATTAGTAGTTAGTAGTTAGTAGTCAGTAGTTAGTAGTTAGCAGTTAGTAGTTAGTAGTTAGTAGTTACTAGTTAGTAGTTAGTAGTTAGCAGTTAGTAGTTAGTAGTTAGTAGTTAGTAGTTAGTAGTTAGTAGTTATTAGTTAGTAGTTATTAGTTAGTAGTTAGTAGTTAGTAGTTAGTAGTTAGTAGTTAGTAGTTAGTAGCTGCTAGTTAATAGTTAGTAGTTAGTAGTTAGTAGTTGTTAGTTAGTAGTTATTAGTTGGAAGTTATTTGTTAGTAGTTATTTGTTAGTAGTTAGTAGTTAGTAGTTAGTAGTTAGCAGTTAGTAGTTAGTAGTTAGCAGTTAGTAGTTAGTAGTTAGTAGTTAGTAGTTAGTAGTTAGTAGTTAGTAGTTAGTAGTTATTAGTTAGTAGTTATTAGTTAGTAGTTAGTAGTTAGTAGTTAGTAGTTAGTAGTTAGTAGTTGTTAGTTAGTAGTTAGTAGTTGGAAGTTATTTGTTAGTAGTTATTAGTTAGTAGTTGGTAGTTAGTAGTTAGTAGTTAGTAGTTAGTAGTTAGTAGTTAGTAGTTAGTAGTTAGTAGTTAGTAGTTAGTAGTTAGTAGTCAGTAGTTGGTAGTTAGCAGTTAGTAGCTAGTAGTTAATAGTTAGTAGTTATTAGTTAGTAGTTATTAGTTAGTAGTTAGTAGTTAGTAGTTAGTAGTTAGTAGTTAGTAGTTGGTAGTTAGTAGTTAGTAGTTAGTAGTAAGTAGTTAGTAGTTAGTAGTTAGTAGTTAGTAGTCATTAGCTAGTAATTAGTAGTTAGTAGTTAGTAGTTAGTAATTAGTAGTTAGTAGTTATAAGTTAGTAGTTAGTAGTTAGTAGTTAGTAGTTAGTAGTTATTAGCTAGTAATTAGTAGTTAGTAGTTAGTAGTCAGAAGTTAGTAGTTAGTAGTTAGTTGTTAGTAGTTAGTAGTTAGTAGTTACTAGTTAGTAGTTAGTAGTTAGCAGTTAGTAGTTAGTAGTTAGTAGTTAGTAGTAGTTAGTAGTTAGTAGTTAGTAGTTATAAGTTAGTAGTTATTAGTTAGTAGTTAGTAGTTAGTAGTTAGTAGTTAGTAGTTAGTAGCTGCTAGTTAATAGTTAGTAGTTAGTAGTTAGTAGTTGTTAGTTAGTAGTTATTAGTTGGAAGTTTTTTGTTAGTAGTTATTAGTTAGTAGTTAGTAGTTAGTAGTTAGTAGTTAGCAGTTAGTAGTTAGTAGTTAGCAGTTAGTAGTTAGTAGTTAGTAGTTAGTAGTTAGTAGTTAGTAGTTAGTAGTTAGTAGTTAGTAGTTAGTAGTTAGTAATCAGTAGTTGGTAGTTAGCAGTTAGTAGTTAGTAGTTAATAGTTAGTAGTTATTAGTTAGTAGTTATTAGTTAGTAGTTAGTAGTTAGTAGTTAGTAGTTAGTAGTTAGTAGTTGGCAGTTAGTAGTTAGTAGTTAGTAGTTAGTAGTAAGTAGTTAGTAGTTAGTAGTTAGTAGTTAGTAGTCATTAGCTAGTAATTAGTAGTTAGTAGTTAGTAGTTAGTAGTTAGTAGTTAGTAGTTAGTAGTTATTAGTTAGTAGTTAGTAGTTAGTAGTTAGTAGTCAGTAGTTAGTAGTTAGCTGTTAGTAGTTAGTAGTTAGTAGTTAGTAGTTACTAGTTAGTAGTTAGGAGTTAGTAGTTAGTAGTTATTAGTTAGTAGTTAGTAGTTAGTAGTTAGTAGTTATTAGTTAGCAGTTAGTAGTTAGTAGTTAGTAGTTAGTAGTTAGTAGTTAGTAGTTATTAGTTAGTAGTTATTAGTTAGTAGTTAGTAGTTAGTAGTTAGTAGTTAGTAGTTAGTAGTTAGTAGCTGGTAGTTAATAGTTAGTAGTTAGTAGTTAGTAGTTAGTAGTTGTTAGTTAGTAGTTAGTAGTTGGAAGTTATTTGTTAGTAGTTATTAGTTAGTAGTTAGTAGTTAGTAGTTAGTAGTTAGTAGTTAGTAGTTAGTAGTTAGTAATTAGTAGTTAGTAGTTAGTAGTTAGTAGTCAGTAGTTGGTAGTTAGCAGTTAGTAGTTAGTAGTTAATAGTTAGTAGTTATTAGTTAGTAGTTATTAGTTAGTAGTTAGTAGTTAGTAGTTAGTAGTTGGTAGTTAGTAGTTAGTAGCTAGTAGTAAGTAGTTAGTAGTTAGTAGTTATTAGTTAGTAGTCATTAGCTAGTAATTAGTAGTTAGTAGTTAGTAGTTAGTAGTTAGTAGTTATTAGTTAGTAGTTAGTAGTTAGTAGTTAGTAGTCAGTAGTTAGTAGTTAGCAGTTAGTAGTTAGTAGTTAGTAGTTAGTAGTTACTAGTTAGTAGTTAGTAGTTAGTAGTTAGTAGTTATTAGTTAGTAGTTAGTAGTTAGTAGTTAGTAGTTATTAGTTAGTAGTTAGTAGTTAGTAGTTAGTAGTCAGTAGTTAGTAGTTAGCTGTTAGTAGTTAGTAGTTAGTAGTTAGTAGTTACTAGTTAGTAGTCAGTAGTTAGTAGTTAGCTGTTAGTAGTTAGTAGTTAGTAGTTAGTAGTTACTAGTTAGTAGTTAGGAGTTAGTAGTTAGTAGTTATTAGTTAGTAGTTAGTAGTTAGTAGTTAGTAGTTATTAGTTAGCAGTTAGTAGTTAGTAGTTAGTAGTTAGTAGTTAGTAGTTAGTAGTTATTAGTTAGTAGTTATTAGTTAGTAGTTAGTAGTTAGTAGTTAGTAGTTAGTAGTTAGTAGTTAGTAGCTGGTAGTTAATAGTTAGTAGTTAGTAGTTAGTAGTTAGTAGTTGTTAGTTAGTAGTTAGTAGTTGGAAGTTATTTGTTAGTAGTTATTAGTTAGTAGTTAGTAGTTAGTAGTTAGTAGTTAGTAGTTAGTAGTTAGTAGTTAGTAATTAGTAGTTAGTAGTTAGTAGTTAGTAGTCAGTAGTTGGTAGTTAGCAGTTAGTAGTTAGTAGTTAATAGTTAGTAGTTATTAGTTAGTAGTTATTAGTTAGTAGTTAGTAGTTAGTAGTTAGTAGTTGGTAGTTAGTAGTTAGTAGTTAGTAGTAAGTAGTTAGTAGTTAGTAGTTAGTAGTTAGTAGTCATTAGCTAGTAATTAGTAGTTAGTAGTTAGTAGTTAGTAGTTAGTAGTTATTAGTTAGTAGTTAGTAGTTAGTAGTTAGTAGTCAGTAGTTAGTAGATAGCAGTTAGTAGTTAGTAGTTAGTAGTTAGTAGTTACTAGTTAGTAGTTAGTAGTTAGTAGTTAGTAGTTATTAGTTAGTAGTTAGTAGTTAGTAGTTAGTAGTTATTAGTTAGTAGTTAGTAGTTAGTAGTTAGTAGTTAGTAGTCAGTAGTTAGTAGTTAGTAGTTAGTAGTTAGTAGTTAGTAGTTAGTAGTTATTAGTTAGTAGTTATTAGTTAGTAGTTAGTAGTTAGTAGTTAGTAGTTAGCAGTTAGTAGTTAGTAGTGAGTAGTTAGTAGTTAGTAGTTATTAGTTAGTAGTTATTAGTTAGTAGTTAGTAGTTAGTAGTTAGTAGTTAGTAGTTAGTAGCTGGTATTTAATAGTTAGTAGTTAGTAGTTAGTAGTTGTTAGTTAGTAGTTAGTAGTTGGAAGTTATTTGTTAGTAGTTATTAGTTAGTAGTTAGTAGTTAGTAGTTAGTAGTTAGTAGTTAGTAGTTAGTAGTTAGTAGTCAGTAGTTAGTAGTTAGCAGTTAGTAGTTAGTAGTTAATAGTTAATAGTTAGTAGTTATTAGTTAGTAGTTATTAGTTATTAGTTAGTAGTTAGTAGTTAGTAGTTGGTAGTTAGTAGTTAGTAGTTAGTAGTAAGTAGTTAGTAGTTAGTAGTTAGTAATTAGTAGTCATTAGCTAGTAATTAGTAGTTAGTAGTTAGTAGTTAGTAGTTAGTAGTTAGTAGTTATTAGTTAGTAGTTAGTAGTTAGTAGTCAGTAGTTAGTAGTTAGCAGTTAGTAGTTAGTAGTTAGTAGTTAGTAGTTACTAGTTAGTAGTTAGTAGTTAGTAGTTATTAGTTAGTAGTTAGTAGTTAGTAGTTATTAGTTAGTAGTTAGTAGTTAGTAGTTAGTAGTTAGTAGTTAGAAGTTAGTAGTCAGTAGTTAGTAGTTAGTAGTTAGTAGTTAGTAGTTATTAGTTAGTAGTTAGTAGTTAGTAGTTAGTAGTTAGTAGTCAGTAGTTAGTAGTTAGCAGTTAGTAGTTAGTAGTTAGTAGTTAGTAGTTACTAGTTAGTAGTTAGTAGTTAGTAGTTAGTAGTTATTAGTTAGTAGTTAGTAGTTAGTAGTTATTAGTTAGTAGTTAGTAGTTAGTAGTTAGTAGTTAGTAGTCAGTAGTTAGTAGTTAGTAGTTAGTAGTTATTAGTTAGTAGTTATTAGTTAGTAGTTAGTAGTTAGTAGTTAGTAGTTAGTAGTTAGTAGCTGGTAGTTAATAGTTAGTAGTTAGTAGTTAGTAGTTGTTAGTTAGTAGTTAGTAGTTGGAAGTTATTTGTTGGTAGTTATTAGTAAGTAGTTAGTAGTTAGTAGTTAGTAGTTAGCAATTAGTAGTTAGTAGTTAGTAGTTAGCAGTTAGTAGTTAGTAGTGAGTAGTTAGTAGTTAGTAGTTATTAGTTAGTAGTTATTAGTTAGTAGTTAGTAGTTAGTAGTTAGTAGTTAGTAGCTGGTATTTAATAGTTAGTAGTTAGTAGTTAGTAGTTGTTAGTTAGTAGTTAGTAGTTGGAAGTTATTTGTTAGTAGTTATTAGTTAGTAGTTAGTAGTTAGTAGTTAGTAGTTAGTAGTTAGTAGTTAGTAGTCAGTAGTTAGTAGTTAGCAGTTAGTAGTTAGTAGTTAATAGTTAGTAGTTATTAGTTAGTAGTTATTAGTTAGTAGTTAGTAGTTAGTAGTTAGTAGTTAGTAGTTGGTAGTTAGTAGTTAGTAGTTAGTAGTAAGTAGTTAGTAGTTAGTAGTTAGTAGTTAGTAGTCATTAGCTAGTAATTAGTAGTTAGTAGTTAGTAGTTAGTAGTTAGTAGTTATTAGTTAGTAGTTAGTAGTTAGTAGTCAGTAGTTAGTAGTTAGCAGTTAGTAGTTAGTAGTTAGTAGTTAGTAGCTACTAGTTAGTAGTTAGTAGTTAGTAGTTATTAGTTAGTAGTTAGTAGTTAGTAGTTATTAGTTAGTAGTTAGTAGTTAGTAGTTAGTTGTTAGTAGTTAGTAGTTAGTAGTCAGTAGTTAGTAGTTAGTAGTTAGTAGTTAGTAGTTAGTAGTCAGTAGTTAGTATTTAGTAGTTAGTAGTTAGTAGGTAGTTAATAGTTAGTAGTTAGCAGTTAGTAGTTAGTAGTTAGTAGTTAGTAGTTAGTAGCTGGTAGTTAATAGTTAGTAGTTAGTAGTTAGTAGTTATTAGTTAGTTGTTAGTAGTTAGAAGTTAGTTGTTAGTAGTTAGTAGTTAGTAGTTAGTAGTTAGTAGTTAGTAGTTAGTAGTTAGTACTCAGTAGTTAATATTTAGCAGTTAGCAGTTAGTAGTTAGTAGTTAGTAGTTAGTAGTAAGTAGTTAGTAGTTAGTAGTTAGTAGTTAGTAGTTAGTAGTTAGTAGTTAGTAGTTAGTAGTTAGTAGTTAGTAGTTAGTAGTTAGTAGTTATTAGCTAGTAATTAGTAGTTAGTAGTTAGTAGTTAGTAGTTAGTAGTTAGTAGTTAGTAGTTATTAGTTAGTGGTTAGTAGTTAGTGGTTAGTAGTTAGTAGTTAGTAGTCAGTAGTTAGTAGTTAGCAGTTAGTAGTTAGTAGTTAGTAGTTAGTAGTTATTAGTTAGTAGTTAGTAGTTAGTAGTTAGTAGTTAGTAGTTAGTAGTTAGTAGTTAGTAGTTAGTAGTTAGTAGTTAGTAGTTAGTGGTTAGTAGTTAGTAGTTAGTAGTTAGTAGTTAGTAGTTAGTAGTTATTAGTTAGTAGTTAGTAGTTATTAGCTAGTAATTAGTAGTTAGTAGTTAGTAGTTAGTAGTTAGTAGTTAGTAGTTACTAGTTAGTAGTTAGTAGTTAGTAGTTAGTAGTTAGTAGTTAGTAGTCAGTAGTTAGCAGTTAGTAGTTAGTAGTTAGTAGTTAGTAGTTATTAGTTAGTAGTTAGTAGTTAGTAGTTAGTAGTTATTAGTTAGTAATTAGTAGTTAGTAGTTATTAGTTAGTAGTTAGTAGTTATTAGTTAGTAGTAAGTAGTTAGTAGTTAGTAGTTAGTAGTTAGTAGTTAGTAGTTAGTAGCCAGTAGTTAGTAGTTAGTAGTTAGTAGTTAGTAGTTAGTAGTTAGTAGTTAGTAGTTAGTAGTTAGTGGTTAGTAGTTAGTAGTTAGTAGTTAGTAGTTAGTAGTTAGTAGTTATTAGTTAGTAGTTAGTAGTTATTAGCTAGTAATTAGTAGTTAGTAGTTAGTAGTTAGTAGTTAGTAGTTAGTAGTTAGTAGTTAGTAGTTAGTAGTTAGTAGTTAGTAGTTAGTAGTTAGTAGTTAGTAGTTAGTAGTTAGTAGTTAGTAGTTAGTAGTTAGTAGTCAGTAGTTAGTAGTTAGCAGTTAGTAGTGAGTAGTTAGTAGTTAGTAGTTATTAGTTAGTAGTTATTAGTTAGTAGTTAGTAGTTAGTAGTTAGTAGTTGGTAGTTAGTAGTTAGTAGTTAGTAGTAAGTAGTTAGTAGTTAGTAGTTAGTAGTTAGTAGTCATTAGCTAGTAATTAGTAGTTAGTAGTTAGTAGTTAGTAGTTATTAGTTAGTAGTTAGTAGTTAGTAGTCAGTAGTTAGTAGTTAGCAGTTAGTAGTTAGTAGTTAGTAGTTAGTAGCTACTAGTTAGTAGTTAGTAGTTAGTAGTTATTAGTTAGTAGTTAGTAGTTATTAGTTAGTAGTTAGTAGTTAGTAGTTAGTAGTTAGTAGTTAGTAGTTATTAGTTAGTAGTTAGTAGTTAGTAGTTAGTAGTTAGTAGTTAGTAGTTAGTAGTTAGTAGTCAGTAGTTAGTAGTTAGTAGTTAGTAGTTAGTAGTTAGTAGTTAGTAGTTAGTAGTTAGTAGTTAGTGGTTAGTAGTTAGTAGTTAGTAGTTAGTAGTTAGTAGTTATTAGTTAGTAGTTAGTAGTTATTAGCTAGTAATTAGTAGTTAGTAGTTAGTAGTTAGTAGTTAGTAGTTAGTAGTTAGTAGTTAGTAGTTAGTAGTTAGTAGTTAGTAGTTAGTAGTTAGTAGTTATTAGTTAGTAGTTAGTAGTTAGTAGTTAGTAGTTAGTAGTTAGTAGTTAGTAGTTAGTAGTCAGTAGTTAGTAGTTAGTAGTTAGTAGTTAGTAGTTAGTAGTTAGTAGTTAGTAGTTAGTAGTTAGTAGTTAGTAGTTAGTAGTTAGTAGTTAGTAGTTAGTAGTTAGTAGTCAGTAGTTAGTAGTTAGCAGTTAGTAGTGAGTAGTTAGTAGTTAGTAGTTATTAGTTAGTAGTTATTAGTTAGTAGTTAGTAGTTAGTAGTTAGTAGTTGGTAGTTAGTAGTTAGTAGTTAGTAGTAAGTAGTTAGTAGTTAGTAGTTAGTAGTTAGTAGTCATTAGCTAGTAATTAGTAGTTAGTAGTTAGTAGTTAGTAGTTATTAGTTAGTAGTTAGTAGTTAGTAGTCAGTAGTTAGTAGTTAGCAGTTAGTAGTTAGTAGTTAGTAGTTAGTAGCTACTAGTTAGTAGTTAGTAGTTAGTAGTTAGTAGTTAGTAGTTATTAGTTAGTGGTTAGTAGTTAGTAGTTAGTAGTTAGTAGTTAGTAGTTAGTAGTTATTAGTTAGTAGTTAGTAGTTATTAGCTAGTAATTAGTAGTTAGTAGTTAGTAGTTAGTAGTTAGTAGTTAGTAGTTAGTAGTTAGTAGTTAGTAGTTAGTAGTTAGTAGTTAGTAGTTAGTAGTTAGTAGTTAGTAGTTAGTAGTTAGTAGTTAGTAGTTAGTAGTCAGTAGTTAGTAGTTAGCAGTTAGTAGTGAGTAGTTAGTAGTTAGTAGTTATTAGTTAGTAGTTATTAGTTAGTAGTTAGTAGTTAGTAGTTAGTAGTTGGTAGTTAGTAGTTAGTAGTTAGTAGTAAGTAGTTAGTAGTTAGTAGTTAGTAGTTAGTAGTCATTAGCTAGTAATTAGTAGTTAGTAGTTAGTAGTTAGTAGTTATTAGTTAGTAGTTAGTAGTTAGTAGTCAGTAGTTAGTAGTTAGCAGTTAGTAGTTAGTAGTTAGTAGTTAGTAGCTACTAGTTAGTAGTTAGTAGTTAGTAGTTATTAGTTAGTAGTTAGTAGTTATTAGTTAGTAGTTAGTAGTTAGTAGTTAGTAGTTAGTAGTTAGTAGTTATTAGTTAGTAGTTAGTAGTTAGTAGTTAGTAGTTAGTAGTTAGTAGTTAGTAGTTAGTAGTTAGTAGTCAGTAGTTAGTAGTTAGTAGTTAGTAGTTAGTAGTTAGTAGTTAGTAGTTAGTAGTTAGTAGTTAGTGGTTAGTAGTTAGTAGTTAGTAGTTAGTAGTTAGTAGTTATTAGTTAGTAGTTAGTAGTTATTAGCTAGTAATTAGTAGTTAGTAGTTAGTAGTTAGTAGTTAGTAGTTAGTAGTTAGTAGTTAGTAGTTAGTAGTTAGTAGTTAGTAGTTAGTAGTTAGTAGTTATTAGTTAGTAGTTAGAAGTTAGTAGTTAGTAGTTAGTAGTTAGTAGTTAGTAGTTAGTAGTCAGTAGTTAGTAGTTAGTAGTTAGTAGTTAGTAGTTAGTAGTTAGTAGTTAGTAGTTAGTAGTTAGTAGTTAGTAGTTAGTAGTTAGTAGTTAGTAGTTAGTAGTTAGTAGTTAGTAGTCAGTAGTTAGTAGTTAGCAGTTAGTAGTGAGTAGTTAGTAGTTAGTAGTTATTAGTTAGTAGTTATTAGTTAGTAGTTAGTAGTTAGTAGTTAGTAGTTGGTAGTTAGTAGTTAGTAGTTAGTAGTAAGTAGTTAGTAGTTAGTAGTTAGTAGTTAGTAGTCATTAGCTAGTAATTAGTAGTTAGTAGTTAGTAGTTAGTAGTTATTAGTTAGTAGTTAGTAGTTAGTAGTCAGTAGTTAGTAGTTAGCAGTTAGTAGTTAGTAGTTAGTAGTTAGTAGCTACTAGTTAGTAGTTAGTAGTTAGTAGTTATTAGTTAGTAGTTAGTAGTTATTAGTTAGTAGTTAGTAGTTAGTAGTTAGTAGTTAGTAGTTAGTAGTTAGTAGTTATTAGTTAGTAGTTAGTAGTTAGTAGTTAGTAGTTAGTAGTTAGTAGTTAGTAGTTAGTAGTCAGTAGTTAGTAGTTAGTAGTTAGTAGTTAGTAGTTAGTAGTTAGTAGTTAGTAGTTAGTAGTTAGTAGTTAGTGGTTAGTAGTTAGTAGTTAGTAGTTAGTAGTTAGTAGTTATTAGTTAGTAGTTAGTAGTTATTAGCTAGTAATTAGTAGTTAGTAGTTAGTAGTTAGTAGTTAGTAGTTAGTAGTTAGTAGTTAGTAGTTAGTAGTTAGTAGTCAGTAGTTAGTAGTTAGTAGTTAGTAGTTAGTAGTTAGTAGTCAGTAGTTAGTAGTTAGCAGTTAGTAGTTAGTAGTTAGTAGTTAGTAGCTACTAGTTAGTAGTTAGTAGTTAGTAGTTATTAGTTAGTAGTTAGTAGTTATTAGTTAGTAGTTAGTAGTTAGTAGTTAGTAGTTAGTAGTTAGTAGTTAGTAGTTATTAGTTAGTAGTTAGTAGTTAGTAGTTAGTAGTTAGTAGTTAGTAGTTAGTAGTTAGTAGTCAGTAGTTAGTAGTTAGTAGTTAGTAGTTAGTAGTTAGTAGTTAGTAGTTAGTAGTTAGTAGTTAGTAGTTAGTGGTTAGTAGTTAGTAGTTAGTAGTTAGTAGTTAGTAGTTATTAGTTAGTAGTTAGTAGTTATTAGCTAGTAATTAGTAGTTAGTAGTTAGTAGTTAGTAGTTAGTAGTTAGTAGTTAGTAGTTAGTAGTTAGTAGTTAGTAGTCAGTAGTTAGTAGTTAGTAGTTAGTAGTTAGTAGTTAGTAGTCAGTAGTTAGTAGTTAGCAGTTAGTAGTGAGTAGTTAGTAGTTAGTAGTTATTAGTTAGTAGTTATTAGTTAGTAGTTAGTAGTTAGTAGTTAGTAGTTGGTAGTTAGTAGTTAGTAGTTAGTAGTAAGTAGTTAGTAGTTAGTAGTTAGTAGTTAGTAGTCATTAGCTAGTAATTAGTAGTTAGTAGTTAGTAGTTAGTAGTTAGTAGTTATTAGTTAGTAGTTAGTAGTTAGTAGTCAGTAGTTAGTAGTTAGCAGTTAGTAGTTAGTAGTTAGTAGTTAGTAGCTACTAGTTAGTAGTTAGTAGTTAGTAGTTATTAGTTAGTAGTTAGTAGTTAGTAGTTATTAGTTAGTAGTTAGTAGTTAGTAGTTAGTAGTTAGTAGATAGTAGTTAGTAGTTAGTAGTTAGTAGTTAGTAGTTAGTAGTTAGTAGTTAGTAGTTAGTAGTTAGTAGTTAGTAGTCAGTAGTTAGTATTTAGTAGTTAGTAGTTAGTAGTTAGTGTGTAGTAGTTAATAGTTAGTAGTTAGTAGTTAGTAGTTAGTAGTTAGTAGTTAGTAGTTAGTAGCTGGTAGTTAATAGTTAGTAGTTAGTAGTTAGTAGTTATTAGTTAGTAGTTAGTAGTTAGAAGTTAGTTGTTAGTAGTTAGTAGTTAGTAGTTAGTAGTTAGTAGTTAGTAGTTAGTAGTTAGTAGTTAGTAGTCAGTAGTTAATATTTAGCAGTTAGCAGTTAGTAGTTAGTAGTTAGTAGTTAGTAGTTAGTAGTAAGTAGTTAGTAGTTAGTAGTTAGTAGTTAGTAGTTAGTAGTTAGTAGTTAGTAGTTAGTAGTTAGTAGTTAGTAGTTAGTAGTTAGTAGTTAGTAGTTAGTAGTTAGTAGTTATTAGCTAGTAATTAGTAGTTAGTAGTTAGTAGTTAGTAGTTAGTAGTTATTAGTTAGTAGTTATTAGTTAGTGGTTAGTAGTTAGTGGTTAGTAGTTAGTAGTTAGTAGTCAGTAGTTAGTAGTTAGCAGTTATTAGTTAGTAGTTAGTAGTTAGTAGTTCTTAGTTAGTAGTTAGTAGTTAGTAGTTAGTAGTTAGTAGTTAGTAGTTAGTAGTTAGTAGTTAGTAGTTAGTAGTTAGTAGTTAGTAGTTAGTAGTTAGTAGTTAGTGGTTAGTAGTTAGTAGTTAGTAGTTAGTAGTTATTAGTTAGTAGTTAGTAGTTATTAGCTAGTAATTAGTAGTTAGTAGTTAGTAGTTAGTAGTTAGTAGTTAGTAGTTAGTAGTTAGTAGTAAGTGGTTATTAGTTAGTAGTTAGTAGTTAGTAGTTAGTAGTTAGTAGTAAGAAGTTAGTACTTAGTAGTTAGTAGTTAGTTATTAGTAGTTAGTAGTTAGTAGTTGGTAGTTAGTAGTTAGTAATTATTAGTTAGTAGTTAGTAGTTAGTAGTAAGTGGTTATTAGTTAGTAGTTAGTAATTATTAGTTAGTAGTTAGTAGTTAGTAGTTAGTAGTTATTAGCTAGTAATTAGTAGTTAGTAGTTAGTAGTTAGTAGTTAGTAGTTAGTAGTTAGTAGTTAGTAGTTATTAGTTAGTGGTTAGTAGTTAGTGGTTAGTAGTTAGTAGTTAGTAGTCAGTAGTTAGTAGTTAGCAATTATTAGTTAGTAGTTAGTAGTTAGTAGTTCTTAGTTAGTAGTTAGTAGTTAGTAGTTAGTAGTTAGTAGTTAGTAGTTAGTAGTTAGTAGTTAGTAGTTAGTAGTTAGTAGTTAGTGGTTAGTAGTTAGTAGTTAGTAGTTAGTAGTTAGTAGTTAGTAGTTATTAGTTAGTAGTTAGTAGTTATTAGCTAGTAATTAGTAGTTAGTAGTTAGTAGTTAGTAGTTAGTAGTTAGTAGTTAGTAGTTAGTAGTTAGTAGTCAGTAGTTAGTAGTTAGTAGTTAGTAGTTAGTAGTTAGTAGTTAGTAGTCAGTAGTTAGTAGTTAGCAGTTAGTAGTGAGTAGTTAGTAGTTAGTAGTTATTAGTTAGTAGTTATTAGTTAGTAGTTAGTAGTTAGTAGTTAGTAGTTGGTAGTTAGTAGTTAGTAGTTAGTAGTAAGTAGTTAGTAGTTAGTAGTTAGTAGTTAGTAGTCATTAGCTAGTAATTAGTAGTTAGTAGTTAGTAGTTAGTAGTTAGTAGTTATTAGTTAGTAGTTAGTAGTTAGTAGTCAGTAGTTAGTAGTTAGCAGTTAGTAGTTAGTAGTTAGTAGTTAGTAGCTACTAGTTAGTAGTTAGTAGTTAGTAGTTATTAGTTAGTAGTTAGTAGTTAGTAGTTATTAGTTAGTAGTTAGTAGTTAGTAGTTAGTAGTTAGTAGTTAGTAGTTAGTAGTTAGTAGTTAGTAGTTAGTAGTTAGTAGTTAGTAGTTAGTAGTTAGTAGTTAGTAGTTAGTAGTTAGTAGTTAGTAGTTAGTAGTTAGTAGTTAGTAGTTAGTAGTCAGTAGTTAGTATTTAGTAGTTAGTAGTTAGTAGTTAGTGTGTAGTAGTTAATAGTTAGTAGTTAGTAGTTAGTAGTTAGTAGTTAGTAGTTAGTAGTTATTAGCTGGTAGTTAATAGTTAGTAGTTAGTAGTTAGTAGTTATTAGTTAGTAGTTAGTAGTTAGAAGTTAGTTGTTAGTAGTTAGTAGTTAGTAGTTAGTAGTTAGTAGTTAGTAGTTAGTAGTTAGTAGTCAGTAGTTAATATTTAGCAGTTAGCAGTTAGTAGTTAGTAGTTAGTAGTTAGTAGTTAGTAGTAAGTAGTTAGTAGTTAGTAGTTAGTAGTTAGTAGTTAGTAGTTAGTAGTTAGTAGTTAGTAGTTAGTAGTTAGTAGTTAGTAGTTAGTAGTTAGTAGTTAGTAGTTATTAGCTAGTAATTAGTATTTAGTAGTTAGTAGTTAGTAGTTAGTAGTTAGTAGTTAGTAGTTAGTAGTTAGTAGTTAGTAGTTATTAGTTAGTGGTTAGTAGTTAGTGGTTAGTAGTTAGTAGTTAGTAGTCAGTAGTTAGTAGTTAGCAGTTATTAGTTAGTAGTTAGTAGTTAGTAGTTCTTAGTTAGTAGTTAGTAGTTAGTAGTTAGTAGTTAGTAGTTAGTAGTTAGTAGTTAGTAGTTAGTAGTTAGTAGTTAGTAGTTAGTAGTTAGTAGTTAGTGGTTAGTAGTTAGTAGTTAGTAGTTAGTAGTTATTAGTTAGTAGTTAGTAGTTATTAGCTAGTAATTAGTAGTTAGTAGTTAGTAGTTAGTAGTTAGTAGTTAGTAGTTAGTAGTTAGTAGTTAGTAGTTAGTAGTTAGTAGTTAGTAGTTAGTAGTTAGTAGTCAGTAGTTAGTAGTTAGCAGTTAGTAGTTAGTAGTTAGTAGTTAGTAGTTATTAGTTAGTAGTTAGTAGTTAGTAGTTATTAGTTAGTAATTAGTAGTTAGTAGTTATTAGTTAGTAGTTAGTAGTTAGTAGTTAGTAGTTATTAGTTAGTAGTTAGTAGTTAGTAGTTAGTAGTTAGTAGTTAGTAGTTAGTAGTTAGTAGTTAGTAGTTAGTAGTTAG
>NW_027452475.1:0-15094 GCF_964194025.1 Convolutriloba macropyga | reverse complement strand
TCCTTTCCTCGCTCTGTTGCCCAGTCACTCACCCCAGCTCCTCTGAGCACTCATTCTAGTAGCCTGTCTCAACTCTCATGCATGCCCCGGCACCTAGTCAACATGTCCTGCCCACGCCCTTGGCTTCTATACTTAGCCTCCCCTCCTCTGCCGCCACTCATCGACGGCCAGTACGTACCTGTCAGCACTCAACAGGAGGCGCTTGACCGTGCTACCTGCCTGCTTGCCGTTTCGGTGTTGCAGGGAGGCACGCGTCAGGCGAAAGGCATGGCGGCAGGAAAGATGCAGCAGCCCCGGCCAACAGTGCCGGGGCCTCAGACGGATTCGGGACGGTCGATCTAAGTGTGGTCAGACAGAGAGGGAAGCAAGAGGAGGCAGATCAAGATGTGGGACGTGGCCTCGCCCGCTGGTGTTGCGGAGCCACGTCAGCACCACAGCCACACCAGACACCACCGCCTCGGACCTCCCAGGGGACGAAGCCTCAGAGGATCAACAGCAGCTCCTCCTAGAGCAGCAGGCTCTTGATGTGCCGGCCACTCCGCCTCCCCCTCAGCACTCCCTAAACGACTTCCAGAAGCAGGATATGGACCCATCTACGCTCTGCGTCCGAATGCCGTGTTGCCGAGACTATGGCCCAAACTGTGCCCACATCCCACAGTGTGATGCGGAACTGTGTGCCACGCGGCCGTGCTGCCCTAATTCATTGTAGTCTATAACGCATGTGCTTGAGCAGCGTCGACTGATGGCATGCCCAGCTACACGGCAGTCGATGAGCCGCAATGCAAAGTCATCATTCGCATGCAGCCAATTGGTCAGTGTGATTCCGTTGAGAAATTTTCGAGGGATCGCTCATGGAGAGTCGCAGAGAACAGACACTTGGTCGGGTATTCCCGGCTATATATAGGACCTGTTGCACATCGCATATTATTCTTGGTACTAGGCCCTGTCTGCTATATTCACATGTCTTGTGTGTGTGTGTGTGTGTGTGTGTGTGTGCACTGCACTATATTGCTCTCCTCGCCGATTGAGGTACGGACGTGCATGCTGCAATTGTACGCTTCTTTGATATCTCAGCTCTCTCCAGGGCAGCTCCGCCAGAGACCAGGGAGCAGATCAACAGCATGCAGCTATATACCCTTAGGTACCAATTACCCTGTTCGAGCCCCCGGCAGATCACTGCATAATGGTGTCTATATGCAGAGCCCAGGTGGGGAGAGCCCATTTTTGCCCGGTTGCTCTCAGGTTCATGGGCACTCTGCTCCAGTACTCCTACTCCGACTGTTACTACTGTACTGTGCTGCAGTATATTGTAGCATATAGATAATAGTGGTAGTAGCTTACAACACCTGCATGGCACCGGCCACAGCCGTGCAGCTGTACTAACGTCAGGAGTATCACGTTTACAGGTAACTGTTTAATTGACATTACTACACATAATGATAAGTGTAATGTGCCAGGTTTTTACCAGGGTTCTGAGTGGTTGGGGTAAGTCCACTAGGTACGGCGTACCTGCCTGGCGGTCGTATCCTAGGTAAGCTGGGTAAGCCAGTCGTATCTGTGATCGGACATGGTCGTACCTAGCTAGTACCCCGGCCTAGTACGAGTATCCGTATCCTTACCTGAGGTCATACCCGGTAGTCGGACCCTAGAGGTAAGAGCCAGGTACGTGCCCAGATAAGTCGTACCTGGCTCTTACATGGGCCTTACCTAGGTCGTACCTACGCCATGAATCACCACCCTACCGACTGGTATACCATGTACGAGTACTCATAGCAGCTCATAGCCCCCACAACGGCCCATGATCGCGCCAAGATGTATTTGCACACGCGCGCATCGCAATTGCACAACGCGTTCGTTGTGCGAATTTGTGTTGTTTCCGGTGTCGCATCGTTCGATTATTAACGCGTCACCCTACCTGCTGCGTACGGAATTTTACTACGCGTCCCTCCCCTTCCTTCCCTTTCGTCCTTTCCATGTTTCTCACAGGACCACGTACCGCTGGAAACCGTTCCTTTCGGCCGATCTTTGAGATGGAGGAGATGCAGATCAAGAAGTTCTAGTCCATGGCCATGTCTCATGAGATAGAGGTGCTAGTGTCTGATTTGCATATAGAGGAGGAGCGGCATGAGACTGACATGGGAGACTCTGACCAACAATTAGGCCACGCAAAGTGATGAGGTGGTGCCATATGTTGGCCTACATGCAATCCTCGAGGGAGGCCGGCGGGGAGATAGGCTTGTAGATGTGTGATCCTTTTTTCTCATGTAGTGATGACTTTCTGGTTCTCTAGCCGGTGGGGGAGGAAAATCATGATACTACGCCACAGATATATACGACATAGATATACGTGGCAGGTAAGACCCAGGTAAGTACACAGGTACGTAGTACCTAGGGTAAGGGTAAGGATACGACCCTGGGTACGAGGGGAAGGTAAGCAATATAAGGATACGACCCTGGATACGACCCTTATCACAGTCGCCTAAAAAATTACCATTTAAAAAATAACAACTAGGTACCCTGGCCTGTCCATGGCCTCTTGGTGTGCCAGAACGGGTGTCGAAAGACATGGCCAGGGGTTTTCTACCTTCACCTGCCCGGGGGTGTAAAAAAAAACAACTAGGTACCCTACTCGGAGTGGCAGTCGCCCATATACATATATAGAGAGAGGGTTGCCTTATAGTCCTGGTTTGATAGATATATATAATCGCCCATATAGATATATAGAAGTCGCTTCACGACGAACCCCTCTGGGGCATGGGGCCCAGTAGGTCGGTAGGTACCTACGGTAGGCCGGTAATTCTGTGTGCAGGTACCAAGAAGGTATACCTCCAAGTGGGTACCTCCAAGGTACCTACCTACCCTGCCAAAAGCGCAAAGGGAAAGCGGGTGGCAGCCGGGAGAGTTGTACGAGTACGAGTACAATGGAGCCTACCTATAGCTGGCCTAGGCCTCTAGGCCGGTACCTTCCTACCTACGAGTAGCATTAGGTGGGAAGGTGTACCAGTAGGATCTAGCATCGCTGGTAGGTACCTACCCTAGGTACCTGTTTGGCACCTCCCGGTACCTCTCCACAGATCCCTACGTAGGGTACTAGTACGAGTAGTACATTTCATTCATACGGTACGATCGATTCTTGATTCCAACCCACGGAATGCTGCGGAATACGTAGTATTCTGCACGCTGGTAGCACGAAGTCATAACGAAGGTACGACCACATGTAGGAAAGGTGTGACGCACGGACACACACACACACACACACACACACACACACACACACAAAACGCACGGACACACAAACACACAAAAATTGCGAAATATATACGATATCATACCGAATGACTTCGAATGTAATACGCTTCTCAAACGAAAATGGTGATTTGCGCACGCGGACACAGCTACCGAACAAATAAACATCCCAACAACCCCAGCTAGAGGGGTAAATAGTGACGGGTTGGTTACAGGGGGGCCTGGGCCACAGGCCGGGCGCGGAGCCGGACAGGGACCGTACAAGCTAGCTTACAGGTCAGACTTCAGAGGGGTAGTACAGTACTATGCTACAAGTAACATATATAATATAATATTACGCCTCCTACTAATTCCTAGCTAGCAGTATGTGGTAGGACGACGCACGTAGGGTAGGTACCTACCTGGCATAAAGCGGCTGCTCCCGGGTATGTAATTAACCTATCGGCTATCACCTGTCATAAAGTATCTCCATTCTCCATACTACTAATACATAAAGTATTAAAATCATTCTTCGAATCCTTAAAACTACTACTACAGTAACTAGAATGAAGTATGAACTACCGGGCTGAGAAAAGAGGAGCCTCTAGCTCTAGAGGCTCTAACTAACGACTAACTGCCTGACTCGTAGAAGAGGTATTAAATATCATTCGAGGGTATCAGATATGAGTGATGAGCCTCCAGATTCGATCGTGAACTTCATGCGTGAACCCGGATCAAGGATCATACCTGACCTAGAATGCAAGAGCCAAGACCATCACGTAGTTTCTCAATTCTCATGCATGTACTGCTCCAGCTGCGGCACATGAATCATGACATGATGACAAGTGATGACGGGCAACAGCCAACACGCGTAAGAATATGGGGCAGTTCCTGATAGGTTTCTTTATTTGCAGATCATGACAGGTTGATTAGCCTTATAATTATCATACTACGAGTAGTACTACTAGCGAGCAAGCTAGCTAGTGCCGTTTGCAAGCAACCGTTGTCAGCGGGAAACAACACAAACAGGAGATGTTATCTTGAACCAGTGTCCAGTGGACGTTCCAACAACCCTTTTGTGACCAGCCGGTAGTAACCCGAACTAAATCCGAAACCCCTACTCAACCCCTAACCCGGCAGCCGTGTGTCCCACAAATTCCGTACTTATTTTAACACCGTGCCCGAAATTGGGAATGTCCTCTATACGAGTACAAGTGACAAGTGACAACTATTATGGACGGGGGTTTTCGACCCAATTTCTCCCGGGGGTGAAAAAAACAATATGGACGTGTACAATAGGGAGCGGGGGACCTAATTATAGACATTTTTGCGGTCTTTCAGCGGTTCACCATGACGCCGGCTGGCACACCGCCTGTGTAGCCGGCGACAGTCTGTCGAGGACATATGCAGTCTTCCACCAGGAGTTGCGGTGGTGGCGGTCACGTCGGCAGCCGCGGCAGGTCGGCTGGGTAAGCGCATCTTTCAAGGGTGTTCCTAATTATAGACATTTTTAGCCAGACACAAATACGAAATTATGACAGATATATTACGAATATTAACCGGATGCAGTCCGGATTCATTTCCCGTCTGTAAAAAACTTTCTGTCCTCTTTCTTCCGGCATATGACCAAAAATACGGAAACCCGCGATCGGACAGATGGATCCTCCTACGAGCACACCTCAGGCAGTAGTATACCCAGTATATTGAAACGTACCAAATGTCCATTAGGAACATGTACGTCTACGATTAGCTCCCCTCTCCCTACGTACTTTCACCCGGGGGCCGGGGCCCGCGGGGGTGAAAAAAATAGCAGTACGTACGTTCAACAGCTTAGCCAGCGCCCAGCAGGCTAGACCGGACCGGACCGGACGGACCGGACCGGACCGCCGGACCGGACCGGACCGGACCGGACCGCACCGGACCGGACCGGAGTAGACCGGAGACCGGACCGGCTGATTCAAGGCCGCCCGGGTATATACTGGATGTCCTACATAACAGCTGTGAGGCTGCTCATTTCGTATGTAATTACCTTCTTACCTAGATTGGCTGTAGGTAGGTAGTCTGTAGAGCAGGTACCTTAGCTACAGTACTCTACTAGAGAGGCACCAGCCCATGGGACAAAACCCAATACGTATGTATATTGTATAATAATAATAATATAGCGCCACATACCTAATACCTATACGCTAAAACCTCCTGTAGTACGTTCGGCAGGGTCCTGATCCTCTAGGGCCAACTCACGAACATCGAATTACTCGATATCGTCCCGTTACAATACATATATCGCAGTATACCAACCGCTTCCCCATGTGCGACGAGCAACACATGCCACGGCAGTATCGCCAACGAAGCATGAGCGCAACCAAGAGCTCGCGGGAGTTCGCCATGCGCTGGGATGTGGCCGAGTTGATGGGAGGCCCTGGCCTCGGCCGACAGCGCAAGAACGTCGTCCCTACCCCGCGCCTGGCGCACACGGCCCGGTGGTTAGCCGGCCAAACGTTCGGACCTGAAGATGACCCGGATAGGATCGCGGTGCCACTCCAGTTACCAGATTTTGTGAGAGCCGGGCCGCACTCTAGCCGCAAGTTCATTGGCAGCAGGAAGATCAGGAAGGAGAGGGTGAATTTTCCGCCTGGGGCGGTGAAGCCGGGGCTGATGTTCTGCCCGTCGACCCCTCGGGGAAGCTTTGCCCGTATGCACCACAACGTACTGTCAAGACGAGAATGCGCGCAACTGGTTGATGCCTGCAATGCCAAGGGCTTCACCCCTAGCCTCATGAACCTGGGGAGTGGAATCCAAGTGTACAGACCGGACATGCGCAGCAGCTACCGTTGTGTGAGCGACTCTCACGCTCTCAGCAGCTATCTATTCGAGGTACGGACAGGGCGCCCCCCTCCGATCCTCCTCCAACTCCCTTTAGTATATGTCATATATTATTATATATTAGTCGGGAAATGTCCGATGCCGTTTTCCGGTTCTGCCCTGAGCTTATTCCGCTCCGAACCTTGTTACACACTGATTACATGGGAGGTATCTCCTACCTACCTATCTATTCCTACATGCCCACTGGTGACAGCAGGTAGATCACTTGCTGGGTTGGTCAGTCTCGGAGATAGCTGCATTTTTCGATTTGCGACCTGCAGGGAGGCTACGTACGTACCTCCACCGTAGCATGCAGTGCTTAAGCACAAGTTTCTAGCAATAAATTGCCACCGCGTTTCGATCTCCAACCGCGATCACCAGGCCGCACGACTGCCTCTGAGCTGGCAAGGCATTATCAATTCCGTTCCTCGGCCTTGCTTCCCATCTACTGAAAGGTCAATCGAGATCCACACGCCCTTGGCCCGTGCTGTCTCGCGGGCCCTCTGAGTTGCTCCTTTGTTCGATCGGGTACAGTACATATGTAACTCGCAAGGGCGCGATCAGTTGCCGTGCTCCCCTCGCACCGGATCGAGCGGCCCGATATAAGCTCAAGTCACTCTATCGTTTGTGCCGTTGGTATAAGTGTACAGTAAGTAGTACCTACAGCCGGCCTGCGTCGCACGTGTTTATGAGTGGCTCACAGATCAAGTCTCCCGAATCGTCCTTGAGGCAAGGCCAGAAATATGATATTGAAAGCTCTGATCGGTCTGCAAACAAGCCGCCTGAGCCTCGGGTCAAGCAACGCCGGCCTTTAGCGCGGGCCGGTGTCGGCGCTTTCGAATCGGGCCGGGTTTCGAAGTTTATACAAGTTGACATCCAACTCGAGCTATCTATGCTATGTTTCTGAATTTTTCGGAGCATGTTATGCCCTAGAAGAACAACTTAGCCGACGTCTGTTGCCTACAGTTGCCACTAATCTTCCAGTATACCATGGCTATTTCAGTGTCTGATTTGTTCTGGCTTTCACCCACAGGTTCTTCGGCCTCACCTCCCACCCGTGCTGCTCCTGGGCTCTCGAGGGGAGCCGTGCGTCCCCTTTTCGATAAACGAACGTTGCCGCGTGCAAGCCTATGTACCAAACCAGTCGTTCTTGAACCACTGGGACGGCTGCTTCCGGTACCCTCAGGACCATCCCGGGGCTGGCGCCCTCTCCCTCGTAACAGTTCTGCTGTATTTGAACGACGTTTCCTCTGAGAAAGGCGGAGCCACGGCCTTCACTAACCCCTCGACTAGCCAGCGCTGTCCCTTGCAGCCGCGTGCCGGTAGCGTCCTCCTTTTCACTCAAGACCTGTGCCACGAGGGCTCCACCTTGTTGGAAGGCTTCAAGTATGTGTTGCGAACCGAAGTCATGTACAAGCTACTGTCATCCAAAAGCTGACCACACCGCTGCATGTGAACGGGAGGCGAGCTTTCATGCGCTACGAGTCTCTCCACCTGACCTGGCACACCAGCAGTGAGAGAACCTGAATCGGCCTGTGCGCTGTTTGTTCACACGACGACGGCCTATATTGCATGCATGACACTAATTGGCCTGATGGCCTATCAGGAAAAGAAGCTGCCGGCTTGCTGGGTTGATTATCCAGCACTGCAATCCTATGAAGACTGCATCCAGTCCCAGCATGACCACCTAACGAGTGGCTGTGAGATCAAGGCCTGATACCGGTGAGGAATGCCCGTGCTGCATGCTCTGCCTGATTTGGTAGCTCCGTCTATTCTCACCCCACTACAACCCCTTAATTCCCCCTGTTTCCCTGCATTGTACCTCAGATGTCGATTTACTCTGTTGATCTATATGCCTCTGTGTTCTGGAATCTAACTGCCTTGGCGTCGCCGTGTGTGCCATTTGAACACAGGGGTCTACGCACTACGCACGGAAGCCAACAGCAGTGACGATGCTGTTTTGCCAACCTGCAAAACCTTCACTGCTGCAGCAACTCTGTCCCATCCAACCAGTTATCAAAGTGCGGCCCGATCATGCCTACCCCCACAGTCACTGTGCCTGTGGAACTTCCTGACGGAAACAACAACTTAAATCGCCATCACCTCCAGCTTTGACAGGAGAGGCGAACTCCAGACAGAATCGCTACCGCAGCATGTCTAACAGCGAAGCCGCACAGTGTTCTCCATGTTCATGACACGCCAGAAGAGAAAGCTCATGGCAGACGCAGTGATGTCCGAATCAGTCATCACCTTGTCGTAGTATAGCATGCTCGGCATGGAGGATCCAGCGGGTGGGGCCACGGGCTGGAACCCATACAGTGACACCTTCTTGCACATCTGAACAGAGGGGGCAGGCCCAGCACTGAGGTCAGGAGAATGGGATTGAAGGAGCAAATATCAGGTAGCTTCCCACATTGTTTTGAATCTTTGGCCGGCCGGCCCAGGTGCGACTGGTGAGTCCCACCGGCGCTGGACTGCTGGTGTCCAGACAGAAGCCACCAAGGGTGTGCTACGGACACGGGGCCCTCAAACAAACAGTACACACAGCAAACTGGCAAGTCCACATGTGTACACACTGTAAAATAATGAAAGACCAATCAGGCGGTTGTTGCCGTGCATATAGCCTCATGTCGACCACCGGTATGGTAACAGGCATGGTCCCCAGGACATCCCGGCACCTCATGCAGAAACCACGCCCATCCTGTGTGCATTGTGCTACGATGCATTGCCCAGTTGAGCATGGGGGAAACAAGCAGGGGCCGGGGCTGCCTGTGCTGCATGCACGGCAGGAATGGAAGGGCAGACGTGCTTGCCTGCATCAGAAAGAAAGCCGCTGTTATGCCTGTCGAGTGCTTGTCAGCGTGCTCAGCTTCCCGATCACCCAAGTCTGCCAGCCGCTGCACCACAGAGTCATAGATCTTCTGGCTTGCTGTTCCGACCTGTGGCCACCAATGGTCGCATGATTTCGACAGCACAACAGATCAGGCGTGGCAACTACACCCCTGGGTGAGCCATGGCTGCTCTCATCAGACTGAATCACACGAGAGAAGGCTGCTGCAATGGGTGTGGTCTCTCCCTCATCTCCCGGCTCCACATCGTAACGAGAAAACCATCTTGGATGCATGTGCGGCTGCCATGAGCATGGTGACTGCGAATGTGCTCAGACTGTGTGGTGTGGCTGAAAGCACGCTCTGAGCTGCTCCCACATGTATCTGTGGCATGCATTCCAGCCCCAGCCCTCCTGCCAATGGCTGCCCCTGCTGGAAAGATTGCCCTTCTCACCACACCGTCTGCTGGCAGCACTGATCAGGCGCAGTTTCCGAGCCAGCATGACGCTGGCGGGCACGGCAGATGAAAGCATTTGCTGCACACAATGTTCGGCACATCTTGAAGCAGAGCGCCCCATTCGTACCTCGGGGGAGACATACATGATGACATTCTCAGGGAATTTGTGCCGCATTTCGGAGTAGAAGCGCGGAGGGTTGTCCGGCATCATTAGCAGTGTGCGGGCTCCCGGTTTAGCCTTTTCCTTGTGACCTGCGTCAGACGTTGTCATCGGCGGCGGCGGTCAAACGCCAACTGTTACATGATATGAATGCGTTGCGGGATTGTTGGATTCTTACCCACACGGGGATGAACACACCTTGGAGAGCATAGGCGCGTGCGCCTGGTAAGGGGCTGCATGATGACAGGCGCCAGGACCGTAGATACCTCCCCCTCCCCCCCAAAACAACACACACACACACACACAAAACCAGTTCCAACGGTGACCGGAGCCCTATGTACCGCCACTTTGCCAAGGCCGACCACGCGAGCTTAGCCCCTCTTAGCCCCTCTACCATGCGGATATCTCAAACAGAGGAGCGCATTCCCAATCCTTGACAGTACGCTTCCCAGGTCCTTCGTGCGGCCAAAGCTGACAGCCCGGGTGTGATGACTGACTGAATGACTCACTGCGCACCCGACGGCCAACTGATTGGACATTTACCTCCCATGCTCGTCGTTCCTGTCGGTTTCCGCCCAAGCAAGAACACTCTCTAGTCCACCATTGCCTGTACCTACTGCTGTACGTGCGCGGCATTCAGAGAGAGCTGCTCATTGTGTCATGGTTCTACCAGGCGGGTGCGTTGGCTTACCTTTGTCCGTCCCGGGCTTGGTGATGCCCATAAGTAGCCGCACGTGCTCTTGCGTGATTGCCCGAAACGTGCAGCGGCGCCCGACGTGCTCTTCATAGCTCCGGGTGGGCGCATCATTGAAGCGGAGTACGACATCGTGGCTGTCAATTTCGTTGCCGAACTGTTGGGCAATCCCACCAGACACTGTAACTCATGGGACCCAGGCATGACCAATCTATGTTGGTGCTACTTTACGTCCTCGCTACGGATCGTCGTCCAGCTCTGCAGGCCTGAATCCCAGCAAGCTCGGCCCTGTCTACTGGTGTGCGGGAGCGCACATAAACAGCCTTGCGAAACACCAAGACAAAAAAAACTTTGACGTGTTGATGGCTCCGTACCTGATATTGCAGCAGGCTGGCACTGTTGCCGACTAGCGCACAGCTGCTGTAGTGGTGCACAAAGTCCTCCTCTGGAAGGACCTGGTTGACTTCCTCTGCCTCTGATCAACACAGGCAGACACAACCACCACACGGCCAACCGAGTCAAGCAGCTTCGAAGGTAAACGTCCTATGAAAATGCGCAGAGCAGCCCCACCCCCTTGCCTGTTGACACCGCCCCCCCCCCCCCCCCCCCCTTGTCAAGCGTCAGGATAGCCCACGGCAGTGCTTCGATATGCGTGTCGCCAGTGTGGACTGGGTAAGGTTTGCACCCAACTATGCATTGGCGGAGGCAGGCTGAGAAAGCGAAAGGCAGCCACAATATGCAGACGCCTGACAGCTGGCAGCGAGACAATACGAGGGACTGGATGACTGCCAGAGAGCAGCCGGCGCTGACATTCACTGGCAGGGTAGCTTCAGTCCCCAGCTGGTCTGGGAAGACATTCGAGCCTGTCACTGCTGTTACTGCTTGAACTATGGGGTTGCCGGCGGGGCTGCGGGGCATTTTCCAGGGCGCAGCGCTTACCCCTGGAGGTTAGATCTAGCAGCTTGGCTTGGCTGGCTGACAATGAGCCATGCAGGACCATGGAACTTGCGTTCAGGTGAGGCAAGCCCAGGCTAGAAGTCAGATACTTGGTTAGGAGGGGGTGCCTGTGTGATGTGCCTGCTGCGCGGAACACGGCCGTGTCAGAGAGTAGACGAGCAGGCAATGAAGCGCCAGCCGCACATGCACATGATGTATGCAAGCTTGAAGCCCGTTGAGCTGTGGGTGGGCTTACCCCACTCGTCACGGAGAGCCTCCATCACAGTCGGGCGTGAAGGGTGCCGCACTGGCCCTTTGGGGATGCCACTGACCTGCGTTCCGACTGCTCCCAGAACATTGGCCCAGGACGCACCCACATAATCAGTGTTGGTCGGTTGTCTGAAGATGGGCAATCTGGGAGGATTGCAAGCAGCCCAGAGAGCAAAACAAGCAGAACGGCCATGCTGATGCTTGGATCAGGAAACTGCGTGGTCAGAGAGTGATTCTCGCTGCCTTGACTGGCGATGAGCCGCGAGACGGGACGCAATCCCGGCCAGGGCACGATGTGGCGCTCGTGCTACGTATGCATCAGTCCCCCCACACTCGCGCGTGCGCGTGTACACAAGCAGCTGCATGAGTAACTCAGCAGCGTAGATATGTGCTCAGCCTTACCAAACTCGTAGTACATTTCAAGCAACGCCACCGCAGCCAGCAGCAGCACAAAGGCAATCTGGTGGGGCTCCAGCCCCCGTCGTGTCATCTTAGCAAAGCTACTGTATGTTGTATCAGCAGGGGATGGATCTGACGCGAGCGCTCATAGATCTGCAGACAGGTCCGAGGCCAAGGCCAGGAAAGGCTGCATACTGTCGGAGGGCCTGCGAGGGACCACGTGCTGTCAGCACAGAACATGGTGGCCGGACGGTGCATGCGGGTGAATTAACCATGACGTTGCAGGGGGACTTATTGTTAGACATCAGCGATGGGGGAAAAGGAGATAATGACCAAGTGGGATGGGCAGCAGCAGGGCAGCCTGGAGGAGACCTGATTACAGCTGGACGGGCCACTCTATGCGACATGCCGGTGATGGCTTGATCAGAGCTCGAGATGCTTAGGGTGAGAGCCGTATTGTGGATCAAGTTTTGTGGTGCGTTTCGACCTGAGTTGGATGAGAACGCGGAGCCGATGCCTATGTATGGATGCGGGAAGGGGAAGGGAAAGAATCAAGGGGGGGGAGGGGGGACTTTCCGAGACAGAGATGGAACGGGGAACGCTGCAAAGGGGAGCGCTAGGGGGGAAGGGCGAGCTGGGTGAGTGCAGCAGTTGCAGCAAGAGATTGAGCGTGAGATCGCTATTGCAGCTCTAGCGGTGGGAGAGGAAATGGGAGGGCTGGGCGTAGGCAGTGGGAAGTCGACAGCGAGAGGAAAGCTGAAGGAGGGAGAGGGGCAGGAAGGGGGTGGGGGAGGAAAACCGAGTGGAAGGGACAGGGAGAGCTGGGCAAAGACGTGGGAGGGGGGTATACTGTGCATGCAGATGGGAATGGGAGATGGGGAGGGCTGCCTGGCGAGAAAGTGGGAGACCTAAGACAGGAAGAGAGAGAGCAAGAATAGGGGAGGGAGGGTGGGGGGAGGGAATACTCACCAGCAGTACTGCCAAGATCGATACAGAACAGATTCCGAGGTGGAATATCGCTACGAAGATGCACAGCGGCACGTCTGATCGCAACTGTGCATGGCTCCGCACGGTATAATATTCCTAGCTAGTGGCGATCATGATACCATGTCCTGACACTAGCTCTTATATCCTGCGTGCTGAAAGGACATCCCATCCCGTCAAACATGTCGGAACTGTTGGCTGAGCCCGCCTCCCATGTGGGTACAGTGAGTACAGTGGGCGAGTGCCGAGTGGCGCCGGTGGGCCGTGAAAAATGAAAAATGAAATGAATAATGATGGCGCCGCGGGCCGGCGCCGGGTACCTACTATCTATAGTAGACTGTAGAGGGTACCCTAGCTATCTCCTACTTATTACCGCCTACTCGCGTACAGTACTGTATCACGTAGGGGCTAGTGCGCGTGCGGGTTTCGGGGCAGTTGCCCGTACATGGGTGATGGGCCACACTTGGCTCACATGTTTCACAAGTCACATGACTCATCAGAAGTCACAGCCACACATGTGAAAGGATAGTAAATAGTTACACACCAAGGGGGCAGGGGCAGCCTCAGTCCTCACAGGTAGGAACTAGTACTAGGGAGTACCCTGGCGGCCTAAATCAGCCACACATGTGGCCTGTTGGACGTTGGTAGCTAGGGTAGGTACTCGTACCCCTGCATGGTCTATTCTACCAGCTGCTAAGATATCAGCTGTCTGCTTCTGCTATCCATATCGATCGGCCTATGGGGGCCGATCAGGGATCCTCCTCCCTATCCCCTGGGCCCTGTGTACCCTTGTACGTAGGGTAGGTTTTTTGTGTACCCTTCTCGTACGAGTTTTTTGTACGAGTTTTTACGTCGTTGTTTGTGTACCCTTGTTGTACGTACGAGTACATCCTGGTAGATATACGAGTACAATATGCCAGGCTTTAATCTTTCTTTCTTTCTTTTTTAACACCCCCGGGCAGGTGAAGGTAGAAAACCCCTGGCCATGTCTTTTGACACCCGTTCTGGCACACCCAGAGGCCATGTACAGGCCAATGGAATGCAGGCACGGCCGTCAACGTAACCTGTTACGGTAGTGTGGGAGTTTAACCCACTAAAAACCTAATTGGCTAAAGCCCGGCATACGCCGAGGGTACTCCGGAGGTACCCTAAGGCATTAGGCAACCCTACCCTAGAGGGCATAGGCTCATTCGTGACCGCACCGAAGTGCCGAGGGAGGCAGCATCGAACGGACGGTCGTGCGCTGGAGGTGATCGACGAGGCAGAGCGAGACGGCCCTAGGCGGAGGGGTGGGGGGAGGCGGGGACAAGAAGGAAGCCAGGGATGAAGGACGAGGGGGGGGGGGGGGGGGGGAAGAGAGGGAGAAGCCAGGAGGAGAGGGAGGGGGGGGCAAACTCAGAAGCTGTCACGTAGATCGCGCACAAACATACCCCGTACCGAGCGAGCCCGCGGGAAGGGAGATCTGGTGCGATGCAGCGAACACGCCGAGCCGCACCAGACGCTCCCCGCCTAAACCAGCGCGATGGGCAGGAGACAGAGCAGACCGAGGGGGGAGAGAAGGGGAGGAAGAGGCGGGGGGGGGGGGGGGGGGGGGGCAGCGCGCTGCGCAGTGGCAGCGGCGAACGCCCGCGCCCGCAGGGGGGAGGGGGAGGACTAGCGGTTTAATCTTTCTTGTTATTATTATCTAAAAATTGCAAGCTACGAATAGCCAATAGATAGGGTACCCTACCTAGTTAATAAGATCTCATTGTAATAATGATAATAGTCTGGTTTACTATTGTTATTATCATTATTGTTTAAAACTCCATTATTCTCCTACACATGACAGGATTGAGGATTTGATCAGATTTCATGCAAGCTGGATTCAGGAATCAGGATTCAGGACTGTCTGCAGTCTGCAGTCTGCAGTCTGCACTCTGCACTCTGCACTCAGTACTCACAATGAAGCTCCTCAATCCTCGAATCTCGAAATCGGTTGTATCCAGCACTAGCAGACAGCAGTAGGTATCCTACGTACATTTTGGAATACGTATCCTCGCATATCCTATTTTTAAAATTCATGTATGGCCGGGATGGAATGTAATCAAATTGTGACAGACACGGTACCTACTTTTTTTTTAAACCCCCTGGGGAAGGTGGGTCGAAAGCCCCAGCTGCCCCACTCTTCCTTGTACTAGCACTAGTACTAGTATGTATACTATACTACTCCAGCGACCGGCGTAATTATTAGAGCTCAGCTCTACGTACTGCGTACATGCATATCGTATCTCAATTCTCAT